>NW_027192676.1:1500000-1800000 GCF_949987515.2 Delphinus delphis | reverse complement strand
TAAACTTGGCTACACAGGAACTGAATTACAGAACAGAACAGGGTCTCAAATTTACAAAACCAACTTATGCTTGCTTAAGGGTAAAGGTGAGTTGGGGTGCTGCATAAAACCAGAGATTGAAATGAGCACAGATAAAGTTCCTTAAGCCAAATATGGAATAGACAAGAGCTACTCCTTGCTCAACGGAATGGACTCAACACCGCATATTAAATGCCTAAGAATGTACCTGACTAGTAAGTATCTTAAAACCTATGGATTGCTATGTCTCCGAAAGAGAATCAAGCATGTGTACAGGGGCATAAACGCAGCAGTGATAGGATTGGAGAGGTTCGGTGAGCAAATGAAGACCCTTTGAAGTCATATTGCATGGTACCCATTCCACGGGTTTCAACTACCCAGGTTTAAGGTATTCTTCCTTCAGCTAAAACATGCATGTGGAACCTAGAGTATGATCAACCATGTGATCGGGAGACGTGTTCAAATATGTCTCAGTTTTCATACCCTGGTACTCGGGTGCAACATTCCAGACGCTTTACTAACACTCTCCCCACTTGGAGAGTCAGTCCCTTTAACCTCCTGTTTGGCCCAGTTTGCAATTTCTGTGGAAGATGAACAGGAATAGCGAGAACCAATGAGAGACTAGCTGGAGGTGTCTGGATGGGCAAATTTAACTCTCATTTCCCACCAGGAAGAGGAATTAACCAAAGGCTCAGCGTGCCGTGCCAGAACCAGATTAGGGCCTGAAGACATCCTGCGGTATTGCGGCCAGGTCACAAGAAAGCGAGTTGAAGAAAGGAGCTCAGGGGCACTGTAATTCACAAACCTGCAGAGTTATAAATGACAGCTATCGTCCAAAAATAGACTGAAGTAAGGCTGCCAAGAGGACTTGAAAGCGGGGCAGAATTGCAGGAAACCGATTTCAGGAGGTAGACTGGAATTGCATTGAAAGCATAGGAAAAGAGGCAGAACGTCCACAATGATGCACTTGGCCAAAAAGGGCGTATGCGTTTTTTCCTGAATATATTCAGGAAAAAACGCATACGCCCTTTTTGGCCAACCAAGCAAGCTTGCAAAGGAAATCTGCAGTACAATGAAGTCTCACTTCCACCCGGTCAAAAGGGCCATCTGAAAAAAGTGTAAAATCCAGAAAGGCAGGACAGGCCATGGAGAACTGGGAGCCTTGTTATGCTGAAGGGCGGGATGTAAATTGCCAACAACCACTTGGGAGAAGTGTATGGTGTTTCCTGAAACATCTAAAAAACAAAGCAACAGAGCCTAGGGCACTTCCACTTATGGTCCTATAGCTTAGGGAATTTAAAATCAAAAAGACACAGCCACCCCAAAGTTCGGAACGGCTCTGTTTACAAGAACCTCGTTTACAGTACAAGTTCAACATCGCAGAAATAGAAAAATGGATAAAGAAGTTGTGGTATTTACTTACAAAGCAATATCACTCAGCAATGAAATCTGTGTCATCAGGCCCTTAGCAGCACAATGAGTGGATTCAGGTATGATGATTCTAACTGAAATAAGTCACACAGAAAAAGAAACATCATAAGATATCACTAATACACGGAATGTAAACTTGGCTACACAGGAACTGAATTACAGAACAGAACAGGGTCTCAAATTTAGAAAACCAACTTATGCTTGCTTAAGGGTAAAGGTGAGTTGGGGTGCTGCATAAAACCAGAGATTGAAATGAGCACAGATAAAGTTCCTTAAGCCAAATATGGAATAGACAAGAGCTACTCCTTGCTCAACGAAATGGACTCAACACCGCATATTAAACGCCTAAGAATGTACCTGACTTGTAAGTATCTTAAAACCTATGGATTGCTATGTCTCCGAAAGAGAATCAAGCATGTGTACAGGGGCATAAACGCAGCAGTGATAGGATTGGAGAGGTTCGGTGAGCAAATGAAGACCCTTTGAAGTCATATTGCATGGTACCCATTCCACGGGTCTCAACTACCCAGGTTTAAGGTATTCTTCCTTCAGCTAAAACATGCATGTGGGACCTAGAGTATGATCAACCATGTGATTGGGAGACGTGTTCAAATATGTCTCAGTTTTCGTACCCTGGTACTCGGGTGCAACATTCCAGATGCTTTACTAACACTCTCCCCACTTGGAGAGTCAGTCCCTTTAACCTCCTGTTTGGCCCAGTTTGCAATTTCTGTGGAAGATGAACAGGAATAGCGAGAACCAATGAGAGTCTAGCTGGAGGTGTCTGGATGGGCAAATTTAACTCTCATTTCCCACCAGGAAGAGGAATTAACCAAAGGCTCAGCGTGCCGTGCCAGAACCAGATTAGGGCCTGAAGACATCCTGCGGTGTTGCGGCCAGGTCACAAGAAAGCGAGTTGAAGAAAGGAGCTCAGGGGCACTGTAATTCACAAACCTGCAGAGTTATAAATGACAGCTATTGTCCAAAAATATACTGAAGTAAGGCTGCCAAGAGGACTTGAAAGCGGGGCAGAATTGCAGGAAACCGATTTCAGGAGGTAGACTGGAATTGCATTGAAAGCATAGGAAAAGAGGCAGAACGTCCACAATGATGCACTTGGCCAAAAAGGGCGTATGCGTTTTTTCCTGAATATATTCAGGAAAAAACGCATACGCCCTTTTTGGCCAACCAAGCAAGCTTGCAAAGGAAATCTGCACTACAATGAAGTCTCACTTCCCCCCGGTCAAAAGAGCCATCTGAAAAAAGTGTAAAATACAGAAAGGCAGGACAGGCCATGGAGAACTGGGAGCCTTGTTATGCTGATGGGCGGGATGTAAATTGCCAACAACCACTCGGGAGAAGTGTATGGTGTTTCCTGAAACATCTAAAAAACAAAGCAACAGAGCCTAGGGCACTTCCACTTATGGTCCTATAGCTTAGGGAATTTAAAATCAAAAAGACACAGCCACCCCAAAGTTTGGAACGGCTCTGTTTACAAGAACCTCGTTTACAGTACAAGTTCAACATCGCAGAAATTGAAAAATGGATAAAGAAGTTGTGGTATTTACTTACAAAGCAATATCACTCAGCAATGAAATCTGTGTCATCAGGCCCTTTGCAGCACAATGAGTGGATTCAGGTATGATGATTCTAACTGAAATAAGTCACACAGAAAAAGAAACATCATAAGATATCAGTAATACACGGAATGTAAACTTGGCTACACAGGAACTGAATTACAGAACAGAACAGGGTCTCAAATTTAGAAAACCAACTTATGCTTGCTTAAGGGGAAAGGTGAGTTGGGGTGCTGCATAAAACCAGAGATTGAAATGAGCACAGATAAAGTTCCTTAAGCCAAATATGGAATAGACAAGAGCTACTCCTTGCTCAACGAAATGGACTCAACACCGCATATTAAACGCCTAAGAATGTACCTGACTAGTAAGTATCTTAAAACCTATGGATTGCTATGTCTCCGAAAGAGAATCAAGCATGTGTACAGGGGCATAAACGCAGCAGTGATAGGATTGGAGAGGTTCGGTGAGCAAATGAAGACCCTTTGAAGTCATATTGCATGGTACCCATTCCACGGGTTTCAACTACCCATGTTTTAGGTATTCTTCCTTCAGCTAAAACATGCATGTGGAACCCAAGTATGATCAACCATGTGAACGGGAGACGTGTTCAAATATGTCTCAGTTTTCCTCCCCTGGAACTCGGGTGCAACATTCCAGACGCTTTACTAACACTCTCCCCACTTGAAAAGTCAGCGCCTTTAACCTCCTGTTTGGCCCAGTTTGCAATTTCTGCGGAAGATGAACAGGAATAGCGAGAACCAATGAGAGACTAGCTGGAGCTGTCTGGACGGGCAAATTTAACTCTCATTACCCACCAGGAAGAGGAAATAACCAAAGGCTCAGCGTGCCGTGCCGGAACCAGATTAGGGCCTGAAGCCATCCTGCAGTGTTGCGGCCAGCTCAAAAGAAAGCGAGTTGAAGAAAGGAGCTCAGGGGCACTGTAATTCACAAACCTGCAGAGTTATAAATGACAGCTATCGTCCAAAAATAGACTGAAGTAAGGCTGCCAAGAGGACTTGAAAGCGGGGCAGAATTGCAGGAAACCGATTTCAGGAGGTAGACTGGAATTGCATTGAAAGCATAGGAAAAGAGGCAGAACGTCCACAATGATGCACTTGGCCAAAAAGGGCGTATGCGTTTTTTCCTGAATATATTCAGGAAAAAACGCATACGCCCTTTTTGGCCAACCAAGCAAGCTTGCAAAGGAAATCTGCACTACAATGAAGTCTCACTTCCCCCCGGTCAAAAGGGCCATCTGAAAAAAGTGTAAAATCCAGAAAGGCAGGACAGGCCATGGAGAACTGGGAGCCTTGTTATGCTGAAGGGCGGGATGTAAATTGCCAACCAACACTCGGGAGAAGTGTATGGTGTTTCCTGAAACATCTAAAAAACAAAGCAACAGAGCCTAGGGCACTTCCACTTATGGTCCTATAGCTTAGGGAATTTAAAATCAAAAAGACACAGCCACCCCAAAGTTTCGAATGGCTCTGTTTACAAGAACCTCGTTTACAGTACAAGTTCAACATCGCAGAAAGTGAAAAATGGATAAAAAAGTTGTGGTATTTACTTACAAAGCAATATCACTCAGCAATGAAATCTGTGTCATCAGGCCCTTAGCAGCACAATGAGTGGATTCAGGTATGATGATTCTAACTGAAATAAGTCACACAGAAAAAGAAACATCATAAGATATCAGTAATACACGGAATGTAAACTTGGCTACACAGGAACTGAATTACAGAACAGAACAGGGTCTCAAATTTAGAAAACCAACTTATGCTTGCTTAAGGGGAAAGGTGAGTTGGGGTGCTGCATAAAACCAGAGATTGAAATGAGCACAGATAAAGTTCCTTAAGCCAAATATGGAATAGACAAGAGCTACTCCTTGCTCAACGAAATGGACTCAACACCACATATTAAACGCCTAAGAATGTACCTGACTAGTAAGTATCTTAAAACCTATGGATTGCTATGTCTCCGAAAGAGAATCAAGCATGTGTACAGGGGCATAAACGCAGCAGTGATAGGATTGGAAAGGTTCGGTGAGCAAATGAAGACCCTTTGAAGTCATATTGCATGGTACCCATTCCACGGGTTTCAAATACACAGGTTTAAGGTATTCTTCCTTTAGCTAAAACATGCATGTGGAACCCAAGTATGATCAACCACGTGAACGGGAGACGTGTTCCAATATGTCTCAGTTTTCCTCCCCTGGTACTCGGGTGCAACATTCCAGACGCTTTACTAACACTCTCCCCACTTGAAAAGTCAGCGCCTTTAACCTCCTGTTTGGCCCAGTTTGCAATTTCTGCGGAAGATGAACAGGAATAGCGAGAACCAATGAGAGACTAGCTGGAGGTGTCTGGACGGGCAAATTTAACTCTCATTTCCCACCAGGAAGAGGAAATAACCAAAGGCTCAGCATGCCGTGCCGGAACCAGATTAGGGCCTGAAGACATCCTGCGGTGTTGCGGCCAGGTCACAAGAAAGCGAGTTGAAGAAAGGAGCTCAGGGGCACTGTAATTCACAAACCTGCAGAGTTATAAATGACAGCTATCGTCCAAAAATAGACTGAAGTAAGGCTGCCAAGAGGACTTGAAAGCGGGGCAGAATTGCAGGAAACCGATTTCAGGAGGTAGACTGGAATTGCATTGAAAGCATAGGAAAAGAGGCAGAACGTCCACAATGATGCACTTGGCCAAAAAGGGCGTATGCGTTTTTTCCTGAATATATTCAGGAAAAAACGCATACGCCCTTTTTGGCCAACCAAGCAAGCTTGCAAAGGAAATCTGCACTACAATGAAGTCTCACTTCCCCCCGGTCAAAAGGGCCATCTGAAAAAAGTGTAAAATCCAGAAAGGCAGGACAGGCCATGGAGAACTGGGAGCCTTGTTATGCTGAAGGGCGGGATGTAAATTGCCAACAAACACTCGGAAGAAGTGTATGGTGTTTCCTGAAACATCTAAAAAACAAAGCAACAGAGCCTAGGGCACTTCCACTTATGGTCCTATAGCTTAGGGAATTTAAAATCAAAAAGACACAGCCACCCCAAAGTTTCGAACGGCTCTGTTTACAAGAACCTCGTTTACAGTACAAGTTCAACATCGCAGAAAGTGAAAAATGGATAAAAAAGTTGTGGTATTTACTTACAAAGCAATATCACTCAGCAATGAAATCTGTGTCATCAGGCCCTTAGCAGCACAATGAGTGGATTCAGGTATGATGATTCTAACTGAAATAAGTCACACAGAAAAAGAAACATCATAAGATATCAGTAATACACGGAATGTAAACTTGGCTACACAGGAACTGAATTACAGAACAGAACAGGGTCTCAAATTTAGAAAACCAACTTATGCTTGCTTAAGGGGAAAGGTGAGTTGGGGTGCTGCATAAAACCAGAGATTGAAATGAGCACAGATAAAGTTCCTTAAGCCAAATATGGAATAGACAAGAGCTACTCCTTGCTCAACGAAATGGACTCAACACCGCATATTAAACGCCTAAGAATGTACCTGACTAGTAAGTATCTTAAAACCTATGGATTGCTACGTCTCCGAAAGAGAATCAAGCATGTGTACAGGGGCATAAACGCAGCAGTGATAGGATTGGAGAGGTTCGGTGAGCAAATGAAGACCCTTTGAAGTCATATTGCATGGTACCCATTCCACGGGTTTCAACTACCCAGGTTTTAGGTATTCTTCCTTCAGCTAAAACATGCATGTGGAACCCAAGTATGATCAACCATGTGAACGGGAGACGTGTTCAAATATGTCTCAGTTTTCCTCCCCTGGAACTCGGGTGCAACATTCCAGACGCTTTACTAACACTCTCCCCACTTGAAAAGTCAGCGCCTTTAACCTCCTGTTTGGCCCAGTTTGCAATTTCTGCGGAAGATGAACAGGAATAGCGAGAACCAATGAGAGACTAGCTGGAGCTGTCTGGACGGGCAAATTTAACTCTCATTACCCACCAGGAAGAGGAAATAACCAAAGGCTCAGCGTGCCGTGCCGGAACCAGATTAGGGCCTGAAGCCATCCTGCGGTGTTGCGGCCAGCTCAAAAGAAAGCGAGTTGAAGAAAGGAGCTCAGGGGCACTGTAATTCACAAACCTGCAGAGTTATAAATGACAGCTATCGTCCAAAAATAGACTGAAGTAAGGCTGCCAAGAGGACTTGAAAGCGGGGCAGAATTGCAGGAAACCGATTTCAGGAGGTAGACTGGAATTGCATTGAAAGCATAGGAAAAGAGGCAGAACGTCCACAATGATGCACTTGGCCAAAAAGGGCGTATGCGTTTTTTCCTGAATATATTCAGGAAAAAACGCATACGCCCTTTTTGGCCAACCAAGCAAGCTTGCAAAGGAAATCTGCACTACAATGAAGTCTCACTTCCCCCCGGTCAAAAGGGCCATCTGAAAAAAGTGTAAAATCCAGAAAGGCAGGACAGGCCATGGAGAACTGGGAGCCTTGTTATGCTGAAGTGCGGGATGTAAATTGCCAACAACCACTTGGGAGAAGTGTATGGTGTTTCCTGAAACATCTAAAAAACAAAGCAACAGAGCCTAGGGCACTTCCACTTATGGTCCTATAGCTTAGGGAATTTAAAATCAAAAAGACACAGCCACCCCAAAGTTTCGAATGGCTCTGTTTACAAGAACCTCGTTTACAGTACAAGTTCAACATCGCAGAAAGTGAAAAATGGATAAAAAAGTTGTGGTATTTACTTACAAAGCAATATCACTCAGCAATGAAATCTGTGTCATCAGGCCCTTAGCAGCACAATGAGTGGATTCAGGTATGATGATTCTAACTGAAATAAGTCACACAGAAAAAGAAACATCATAAGATATCACTAATACACGGAATGTAAACTTGGCTACACAGGAACTGAATTACAGAACAGAACAGGGTCTCAAATTTAGAAAACCAACTTATGCTTGCTTAAGGGGAAAGGTGAGTTGGGGTGCTGCATAAAACCAGAGATTGAAATGAGCACAGATAAAGTTCCTTAAGCCAAATATGGAATAGACAAGAGCTACTCCTTGCTCAACGAAATGGACTCAACACCACATATTAAACGCCTAAGAATGTACCTGACTAGTAAGTATCTTAAAACCTATGGATTGCTATGTCTCCGAAAGAGAATCAAGCATGTGTACAGGGGCATAAACGCAGCAGTGATAGGATTGGAAAGGTTCGGTGAGCAAATGAAGACCCTTTGAAGTCATATTGCATGGTACCCATTCCACGGGTTTCAAATACACAGGTTTAAGGTATTCTTCCTTTAGCTAAAACATGCATGTGGAACCCAAGTATGATCAACCACGTGAACGGGAGACGTGTTCCAATATGTCTCAGTTTTCCTCCCCTGGTACTCGGGTGCAACATTCCAGACGCTTTACTAACACTCTCCCCACTTGAAAAGTCAGCGCCTTTAACCTCCTGTTTGGCCCAGTTTGCAATTTCTGCGGAAGATGAACAGGAATAGCGAGAACCAATGAGAGACTAGCTGGAGGTGTCTGGATGGGCAAATTTAACTCTCATTTCCCACCAGGAAGAGGAAATAACCAAAGGCTCAGCATGCCGTGCCGGAACCAGATTAGGGCCTGAAGACATCCTGCGGTGTTGCGGCCAGGTCACAAGAAAGCGAGTTGAAGAAAGGAGCTCAGGGGCACTGTAATTCACAAACCTGCAGAGTTATAAATGACAGCTATCGTCCAAAAATAGACTGAAGTAAGGCTGCCAAGAGGACTTGAAAGCGGGGCAGAATTGCAGGAAACCGATTTCAGGAGGTAGACTGGAATTGCATTGAAAGCATAGGAAAAGAGGCAGAACGTCCACAATGATGCACTTGGCCAAAAAGGGCGTATGCGTTTTTTCCTGAATATATTCAGGAAAAAACGCATACGCCCTTTTTGGCCAACCAAGCAAGCTTGCAAATGAAATCTGCACTACAATGAAGTCTCACTTCCCCCCGGTCAAAAGGGCCATCTGAAAAAAGTGTAAAATCCAGAAAGGCAGGACAGGCCATGGAGAACTGGGAGCCTTGTTATGCTGAAGGGCGGGATGTAAATTGCCAACAAACACTCGGAAGAAGTGTATGGTGTTTCCTGAAACATCTAAAAAACAAAGCAACAGAGCCTAGGGCACTTCCACTTATGGTCCTATAGCTTAGGGAATTTAAAATCAAAAAGACACAGCCACCCCAAAGTTTCGAATGGCTCTGTTTACAAGAACCTCGTTTACAGTACAAGTTCAACATCGCAGAAAGTGAAAAATGGATAAAAAAGTTGTGGTATTTACTTACAAAGCAATATCACTCAGCAATGAAATCTGTGTCATCAGGCCCTTAGCAGCACAATGAGTGGATTCAGGTATGATGATTCTAACTGAAATAAGTCACACAGAAAAAGAAACATCATAAGATATCAGTAATACACGGAATGTAAACTTGGCTACACAGGAACTGAATTACAGAACAGAACAGGGTCTCAAATTTAGAAAACCAACTTATGCTTGCTTAAGGGGAAAGGTGAGTTGGGGTGCTGCATAAAACCAGAGATTGAAATGAGCACAGATAAAGTTCCTTAAGCCAAATATGGAATAGACAAGAGCTACTCCTTGCTCAACGAAATGGACTCAACACCACATATTAAACGCCTAAGAATGTACCTGACTAGTAAGTATCTTAAAACCTATGGATTGCTATGTCTCCGAAAGAGAATCAAGCATGTGTACAGGGGCATAAACGCAGCAGTGATAGGATTGGAAAGGTTCGGTGAGCAAATGAAGACCCTTTGAAGTCATATTGCATGGTACCCATTCCACGGGTTTCAAATACACAGGTTTAAGGTATTCTTCCTTTAGCTAAAACATGCATGTGGAACCCAAGTATGATCAACCACGTGAACGGGAGACGTGTTCCAATATGTCTCAGTTTTCCTCCCCTGGTACTCGGGTGCAACATTCCAGATGCTTTACTAACACTCTCCCCACTTGAAAAGTCAGCGCCTTTAACCTCCTGTTTGGCCCAGTTTGCAATTTCTGCGGAAGATGAACAGGAATAGCGAGAACCAATGAGAGACTAGCTGGAGGTGTCTGGACGGGCAAATTTAACTCTCATTTCCCACCAGGAAGAGGAATTAACCAAAGGCTCAGCATGCCGTGCCGGAACCAGATTAGGGCCTGAAGACATCCTGCGGTGTTGCGGCCAGGTCACAAGAAAGCGAGTTGAAGAAAGGAGCTCAGGGGCACTGTAATTCACAAACCTGCAGAGTTATAAATGACAGCTATCGTCCAAAAATAGACTGAAGTAAGGCTGCCAAGAGGACTTGAAAGCGGGGCAGAATTGCAGGAAACCGATTTCAGGAGGTAGACTGGAATTGCATTGAAAGCATAGGAAAAGAGGCAGAACGTCCACAATGATGCACTTGGCCAAAAAGGGCGTATGCGTTTTTTCCTGAATATATTCAGGAAAAAACGCATACGCCCTTTTTGGCCAACCAAGCAAGCTTGCAAAGGAAATCTGCACTACAATGAAGTCTCACTTCCCCCCGGTCAAAAGGGCCATCTGAAAAAAGTGTAAAATCCAGAAAGGCAGGACAGGCCATGGAGAACTGGGAGCCTTGTTATGCTGAAGGGCGGGATGTAAATTGCCAACAAACACTCGGAAGAAGTGTATGGTGTTTCCTGAAACATCTAAAAAACAAAGCAACAGAGCCTAGGGCACTTCCACTTATGGTCCTATAGCTTAGGGAATTTAAAATCAAAAAGACACAGCCACCCCAAAGTTTCGAACGGCTCTGTTTACAAGAACCTCGTTTACATTACAAGTTCAACATCGCAGAAAGTGAAAAATGGATAAAAAAGTTGTGGTATTTACTTACAAAGCAATATCACTCAGCAATGAAATCTGTGTCCTCAGGCCCTTAGCAGCACAATGAGTGGATTCAGTTATGATGATTCTAACTGAAATAAGTCACACAGAAAAAGAAACATCATAAGATATCACTAATACACGGAATGTAAACTTGGCTACACAGGAACTGAATTACAGAACAGAACAGGGTCTCAAATTTAGAAAACCAACTTATGCTTGCTTAAGGGTAAAGGTGAGTTGGGGTGCTGCATAAAACCAGAGATTGAAATGAGCACAGATAAAGTTCCTTAAGCCAAATATGGAATAGACAAGAGCTACTCCTTGCTCAACGAAATGGACTCAACACCGCATATTAAACGCCTAAGAATGTACCTGACTAGTAAGTATCTTAAAACCTATGGATTGCTACGTCTCCGAAAGAGAATCAAGCATGTGTACAGGGGCATAAACGCAGCAGTGATAGGATTGGAGAGGTTCGGTGAGCAAATGAAGACCCTTTGAAGTCATATTGCATGGTACCCATTCCACGGGTTTCAACTACCCAGGTTTAAGGTATTCTTCCTTCAGCTAAAACATGCATGTGGAACCTAGAGTATGATCAACCATGTGATCGGGAGACGGGTTCAAATATGTCTCAGTTTTTGTACCCTGGTACTCGGGTGCAACATTCCAGACGCTTTACTAACCCTCTCCTGACTTGGAGAGTCAGTCCCTTTAACCTCCTGTTTGGCCCAGTTTGCAATTTCTGCGGAAGATGAACAGGAATAGCGAGAACCAATGAGAGACTAGCTGGAGGTGTCTGGACGGGCAAATTTAACTCTCATTTCCCACCAGGAAGAGGAATTAACCAAAGGCTCAGCGTGCCGTGCCGGAACCAGATTAGGGCCTGAAGCCATCCTGCGGTGTTGCGGCCAGCTCACAAGAAAGCGAGTTGAAGAAAGGAGCTCAGGGGCACTGTAATTCACAAACCTGCAGAGTTATATATGGCAGCTATCGTCCAAAAATAGACTGAAGTAAGGCTGCCAAGAGGACTTGAAAGCGGGGCAGAATTGCAGGAAACCGATTTCAGGAGGTAGACTGGAATTGCATTGAAAGCATAGGAAAAGAGGCAGAACGTCCACAATGATGCACTTGGCCAAAAAGGGCGTATGCGTTTTTTCCTGAATATATTCAGGAAAAAATGCATACGCCCTTTTTGGCCAACCAAGCAAGCTTGCAAAGGAAATCTGCACTACAATGAAGTCTCACTTCCCCCCGGTCAAAAGGGCTATCTGAAAAAAGTGTAAAATCCAGAAAGGCAGGACAGGCCATGGAGAACTGGGAGCCTTCTTATGCTGATGGGCGGGATGTAAATTACCAACAGACACTCAGGAGAAGTGTATGGTGTTTCCTGAAACATCTAAAAAACAAAGCAACAGAGCCTAGGGCACTGCCACTTATGGTCCTATAGCTTAGGGAAATTAAAATCAAAAAGACACAGCCACCCCAGAGTTTGGGACGCCTCTGTTTACAAGAACCTCGTTTACAGTACAAGTTCAACATCGCAGAAAGTGAAAAATGGATAAAGAAGTTGTGGTATTTACTTACAAAGCAATATCACTCAGCAATGAAATCTGTGTCATCAGGCCCTTAGCAGCACAATGAGTGGATTCAGGTATGATGATTCTAACTGAAATAAGTCACACAGAAAAAGAAACATCATAAGATATCAGTAATACACGGAATGTAAACTTGGCTACACAGGAACTGAATTACAGAACAGAACAGGGTCTCAAATTTAGAAAACCAACTTATGCTTGCTTAAGGGGAAAGGTGAGTTGGGGTGCTGCATAAAACCAGAGATTGAAATGAGCACAGATAAAGTTCCTTAAGCCAAATATGGAATAGACAAGAGCTACTCCTTGCTCAACGAAATGGACTCAACACCGCATATTAAACGCCTAAGAATGTACCTGACTAGTAAGTATCTTAAAACCTATGGATTGCTATGTCTCCGAAAGAGAATCAAGCATGTGTACAGGGGCATAAACGCAGCAGTGATAGGATTGGAGAGGTTCGGTGAGCAAATGAAGACCCTTTGAAGTCATATTGCATGGTACCCATTCCACGGGTTTCAAATACACAGGATTAAGGTATTCTTCCTTCAGCTAAAACATGCATGTGGAACCCAAGTATGATCAACCATGTGAATGGGAGACGTGTTCAAATATGTCTCAGTTTTCGTACCCTGGTACTCGGGTGCAACATTCCAGGCGCTTTACTAACACTCTCCCCACTTGGAAAGTCATCGCCTTTAACCTCCTGTTTGGCCCAGTTTGCAATTTCTGCGGAAGATGAACAGGAATAGCGAGAACCAATGAGAGACAGGCTGGAGGTGTCTGGATGGGCAAATTTAACTCTCATTTCCCACCAGGAAGAGGAAATAACCAAAGGCTCAGCATGCCGTGCCGGAACCAGATTAGGGCCTGAAGACATCCTGCGGTGTTGCGGCCAGGTCACAAGAAAGCGAGTTGAAGAAAGGAGCTCAGGGGCACTGTAATTCACAAACCTGCAGAGTTATAAATGACAGCTATCGTCCAAAAATAGACTGAAGTAAGGCTGCCAAGAGGACTTGAAAGCGGGGCAGAATTGCAGGAATCCGATTTCAGGAGGTAGACTGGAATTGCATTGAAAGCATAGGAAAAGAGGCAGAACGTCCACAATGATGCACTTGGCCAAAAAGGGCGTATGCGTTTTTTCCTGAATATATTCAGGAAAAAACGCATACGCCCTTTTTGGCCAACCAAGCAAGCTTGCAAAGGAAATCTGCACTACAATGAAGTCTCACTTCCCCCCGGTCAAAAGGGCCATCTGAAAAAAGTGTAAAATCCAGAAAGGCAGGACAGGCCATGGAGAACTGGGAGCCTTGTTATGCTGATGGGCGGGATGTAAATTGCCAACAACCACTCGGGAGAAGTGTATGGTGTTTCCTGAAACATCTAAAAAACAAAGCAACAGAGCCTAGGGCACTTCCACTTATGGTCCTATAGCTTAGGGAAAATAAAACCAAAAATACACAGCCACCCCAAAGTTCGGAACGGCTCTGTTTACAAGAAACTCGTTTACAGTACAAGTTCAACATCGCAGAAAGTGAAAAATGGATAAAGAAGTTGTGGTATTTACTTACAAAGCAATATCACTCAGCAATGAAATCTGTGTCATCAGGCCCTTAGCAGCACAATGAGTGGATTCAGGTATGATGATTCTAACTGAAATAAGTCACACAGAAAAAGAAACATCATAAGATATCACTAATACACGGAATGTAAACTTGGCTACACAGGAACTGAATTACAGAACAGAACAGGGTCTCAAATTTAGAAAACCAACTTATGCTTGCTTAAGGGTAAAGGTGAGTTGGGGTGCTGCATAAAACCAGAGATTGAAATGAGCACAGATAAAGTTCCTTAAGCCAAATATGGAATAGACAAGAGCTACTCCTTGCTCAACGAAATGGACTCAACACCGCATATTAAACGCCTAAGAATGTACCTGACTAGTAAGTATCTTAAAACCTATGGATTGCTATGTCTCCGAAAGAGAATCAAGCATGTGTACAGGGGCATAAACGCAGCAGTGATAGGATTGGAGAGGTTCGGTGAGCAAATGAAGACCCTTTGAAGTCATATTGCATGGTACCCATTCCACGGGTTTCAACTACCCAGGTTTTAGGTATTCTTCCTTCAGCTAAAACATGCATGTGGAACCTAGAGTATGATCAACCATGTGATCGGGAGACGTGTTCAAATATGTCTCAGTTTTCGTACCCTGGTACTCGGGTGCAACATTCCAGACGCTTTACGAACACTCTCCCCACTTGGAGAGTCAGTCCCTTTAACCTCCTGTTTGGCCCAGTTTGCAATTTCTGTGGAAGATGAACAGGAATAGCGAGAACCAATGAGAGACTAGCTGGAGGTGTCTGGATGGGCAAATTTAACTCTCATTTCCCACCAGGAAGTGGAATTAACCAAAGGCTCAGCGTGCCGTGCCAGAACCAGATTAGGGCCTGAAGACATCCTGCGGTGTTGTGGCCAGGTCACAAGAAAGCGAGTTAAAGAAAGGAGCTCAGGAGCATTGTAATTCACAAACCTGCAGAGTTATAAATGACAGCTATCGTCCAAAAATAGACTGAAGTAAGGCTGCCAAGAGGACTTGAAAGCGGGGCAGAATTGCAGGAAACCGATTTCAGGAGGTAGACTGGAATTGCATTGAAAGCATAGGAAAAGAGGCAGAACGTCCACAATGATGCACTTGGCCAAAAAGGGCGTATGCGTTTTTTCCTGAATATATTCAGGAAAAAACGCATACGCCCTTTTTGGCCAACCAAGCAAGCTTGCAAAGGAAATCTGCACTACAATGAAGTCTCACTTCCCCCCGGTCAAAAGGGCCATCTGAAAAAAGTGTAAAATCCAGAAAGGCAGGACAGGCCATGGAGAACTGGGAGCCTTGTTATGCTGAAGGGCGGGATGTAGATTGCCAACAAACACTGGGGAGAAGTGTATGGTGTTTCCTGAAACATCTAAAAAACAAAGCAACAGAGCCTAGGGCATTTCCACTTATGGTCCTATAGCTTAGGGAATTTAAAATCAAAAAGACACAGCCACCCCAAATTTTCTAACGGCTCTGTTTACAAGAACCTCGTTTACAGTACAAGTTCAACATCGCGGAAAGTGAAAAATGGATAAAGAAGTTGTAGTATTTACTTACAAAGCAATATCACTCAGCAATGAAATCTGTGTCCTCAGGCCCTTAGCAGCACAATGAGTGGATTCAGTTATGATGATTCTAACTGAAATAAGTCACACAGAAAAAGAAACATCATAAGATATCACTAATGCACGGAATGTAAACTTGGCTACACAGGAACTGAATTACAGAACAGAACAGGGTCTCAAATTTAGAAAACCAACTTATGCTTGCTTAAGGGTAAAGGTGAGTTGGGGTGCTGCATAAAACCAGAGATTGAAATGAGCACAGATAAAGTTCCTTAAGCCAAATATGGAATAGACAAGAGCTACTCCTTGCTCAACGAAATGGACTCAACACCGCATATTAAACGCCTAAGAATGTACCTGACTAGTAAGTATCTTAAAACCTATGGATTGCTACGTCTCCGAAAGAGAATCAAGCATGTGTACAGGGGCATAAACGCAGCAGTGATAGGATTGGAGAGGTTCGGTGAGCAAATGAAGACCCTTTGAAGTCATATTGCATGGTACCCATTCCACGGGTTTCAAATACCCAGGTTTAAGGTATTCTTCCTTCAGCTAAAACATGCATGTGGAACCTAGAGTATGATCAACCATGTGATCGGGAGACGTGTTCAAATATGTCTCAGTTTTTGTACCCTGGTACTCGGGTGCAACATTCCAGACGCTTTACTAACACTCTCCTGACTTGGAGAGTCAGTCCCTTTAACCTCCTGTTTGGCCCAGTTTGCAATTTCTGCGGAAGATGAACAGGAATAGCGAGAACCAATGAGAGACTAGCTGGAGGTGTCTGGACGGGCAAATTTAACTCTCATTTCCCACCAGGAAGAGGAATTAACCAAAGGCTCAGCGTGCCGTGCCGGAACCAGATTAGGGCCTGAAGCCATCCTGCGGTGTTGCGGCCAGCTCACAAGAAAGCGAGTTGAAGAAAGGAGCTCAGGGGCACTGTAATTCACAAACCTGCAGAGTTATATATGACAGCTATCGTCCAAAAATAGACTGAAGTAAGGCTGCCAAGAGGACTTGAAAGCGGGGCAGAATTGCAGGAAACCGATTTCAGGAGGTAGACTGGAATTGCATTGAAAGCATAGGAAAAGAGGCAGAACGTCCACAATGATGCACTTGGCCAAAAAGGGCGTATGCGTTTTTTCCTGAATATATTCAGGAAAAAATGCATACGCCCTTTTTGGCCAACCAAGCAAGCTTGCAAAGGAAATCTGCACTACAATGAAGTCTCACTTCCCCCCGGTCAAAAGGGCTATCTGAAAAAAGTGTAAAATCCAGAAAGGCAGGACAGGCCATGGAGAACTGGGAGCCTTCTTATGCTGATGGGCGGGATGTAAATTACCAACAGACACTCAGGAGAAGTGTATGGTGTTTCCTGAAACATCTAAAAAACAAAGCAACAGAGCCTAGGGCACTGCCACTTATGGTCCTATAGCTTAGGGAAATTAAAATCAAAAAGACACAGCCACCCCAGAGTTTGGGACGCCTCTGTTTACAAGAACCTCGTTTACAGTACAAGTTCAACATCGCAGAAAGTGAAAAATGGATAAAGAAGTTGTGGTATTTACTTACAAAGCAATATCACTCAGCAATGAAATCTGTGTCATCAGGCCCTTAGCAGCACAATGAGTGGATTCAGGTATGATGATTCTAACTGAAATAAGTCACACAGAAAAAGAAACATCATAAGATATCAGTAATACACGGAATGTAAACTTGGCTACACAGGAACTGAATTACAGAACAGAACAGGGTCTCAAATTTAGAAAACCAACTTATGCTTGCTTAAGGGGAAAGGTGAGTTGGGGTGCTGCATAAAACCAGAGATTGAAATGAGCACAGATAAAGTTCCTTAAGCCAAATATGGAATAGACAAGAGCTACTCCTTGCTCAACGAAATGGACTCAACACCGCATATTAAACGCCTAAGAATGTACCTGACTAGTAAGTATCTTAAAACCTATGGATTGCTATGTCTCCAAAAGAGAATCAAGCATGTGTACAGGGGCATAAACGCACCAGTGATAGGATTGGAGAGGTTCGGTGAGCAAATGAAGACCCTTTGAAGTCATATTGCATGGTACCCATTCCACGGGTTTCAACTACCCAGGTTTTAGGTATTCTTCCTTCAGCTAAAACATGCATGTGGAACCCAAGTATGATCAACCAAGTGAATGGGAGACGTGTTCAAATATGTCTCAGTTTTCCTCCCCTGGTACTCGGGTGCAACATTCCAGACGCTTTACTAACACTCTCCCGACTTGGAGAGTCAGTCCCTTTAACCTCCTGTTTGGCCAAGTTTGCAATTTCTGCGGAAGATGAACAGGAATAGCGAGAACCAATGAGAGGCTAGCTGGAGGTGTCTGGACGGGCAAATTTAACTCTCATTTCCCAACAGGAAGAGGAATTAACCAAAGGCTCAGCGTGCCGTGCCGGAACCAGATTAGGGCCTGAAGCCATCCTGCGGTGTTGCGGCCAGCTCACAAGAAAGCGAGTTGAAGAAAGGAGCTCAGGGGCACTGTAATTCACAAACCTGCAGAGTTATAAATGACAGCTATCGTCCAAAAATAGACTGAAGTAAGGCTGCCAAGAGGACTTGAAAGCGGGGCAGAATTGCAGGAAACCGATTTCAGGAGGTAGACTGGAATTGCATTGAAAGCATAGGAAAAGAGGCAGAACGTCCACAATGATGCACTTGGCCAAAAAGGGCGTATGCGTTTTTTCCTGAATATATTCAGGAAAAAACGCATACGCCCTTTTTGGCCAACCAAGCAAGCTTGCAAAGGAAATCTGCACTACAATGAAGTCTCACTTCCCCCCGGTCAAAAGGGCCATCTGAAAAAAGTGTAAAATCCAGAAAGGCAGGACAGGCCATGGAGAACTGGGAGCCTTGTTATGCTGATGGGCGGGATGTAAATTGCCAACAACCACTCGGGAGAAGTGTATGGTGTTTCCTGAAACATCTAAAAAACAAAGCAACAGAGGCTAGGGCACTTCCACTTATGGTCCTATAGCTTAGGGAATTTAAAATCAAAAAGACACAGCCACCCCAAAGTTTGGAACGGCTCTGTTTACAAGAACCTCGTTTACAGTACAAGTTCAACATCGCAGAAATTGAAAAATGGATAAAGAAGTTGTGGTATTTACTTACAAAGCAATATCACTCAGCAATGAAATCTGTGTCATCAGGCCCTTAGCAGCACAATGAGTGGATTCAGGTATGATGATTCTAACTGAAATAAGTCACACAGAAAAAGAAACATCATAAGATATCAGTAATACACGGAATGTAAACTTGGCTACACAGGAACTGAATTACAGAACAGAACAGGGTCTCAAATTTAGAAAACCAACTTATGCTTGCTTAAGGGGAAAGGTGAGTTGGGGTGCTGCATAAAACCAGAGATTGAAATGAGCACAGATAAAGTTCCTTAAGCCAAATATGGAATAGACAAGAGCTACTCCTTGCTCAACGAAATGGACTCAACACCGCATATTAAACGCCTAAGAATGTACCTGACTAGTAAGTATCTTAAAACCTATGGATTGCTATGTCTCCGAAAGAGAATCAAGCATGTGTACAGGGGCATAAACGCAGCAGTGATAGGATTGGAGAGGTTCGGTGAGCAAATGAAGACCCTTTGAAGTCATATTGCATGGTACCCATTCCACGGGTTTCAAATACACAGGATTAAGGTATTCTTCCTTCAGCTAAAACATGCATGTGGAACCCAAGTATGATCAACCATGTGAACGGGAGACGTGTTCAAATATGTCTCAGTTTTCCTCCCCTGGTACTCGGGTGCAACATTCCAGGCGCTTTACTAACACTCTCCCCACTTGAAAAGTCAGCGCCTTTAACCTCCTGTTTGGCCCAGTTTGCAATTTCTGCGGAAGATGAACAGGAATAGCGAGAACCAATGAGAGACTAGCTGGAGGTGTCTGGATGGGCAAATTTAACTCTCATTTCCCACCAGGAAGAGGAAATAACCAAAGGTTCAGCATGCCGTGCCGGAACCAGATTAGGGCCTGAAGACATCCTGCGGGGTTGCGGCCAGGTCACAAGAAAGCAAGTTGAAGAAAGGAGCTCAGGGGCACTGTAATTCACAAACCTGCAGAGTTATAAATGACAGCTATCGTCCAAAAATAGACTGAAGTAAGGCTGCCAAGAGGACTTGAAAGCGGGGCAGAATTGCAGGAATCCGATTTCAGGAGGTAGACTGGAATTGCATTGAAAGCATAGGAAAAGAGGCAGAACGTCCACAATGATGCACTTGGCCAAAAAGGGCGTATGCGTTTTTTCCTGAATATATTCAGGAAAAAACGCATACGCCCTTTTTGGCCAACCAAGCAAGCTTGCAAAGGAAATCTGCACTACAATGAAGTCTCACTTCCCCCCGGTCAAAAGGGCCATCTGAAAAAAGTGTAAAATCCAGAAAGGCAGGACAGGCCATGGAGAACTGGGAGCCTTGTTATGCTGATGGGCGGGATGTAAATTGCCAACAACCACTCGGGAGAAGTGTATGGTGTTTCCTGAAACATCTAAAAAACAAAGCAACAGAGCCTAGGGCACTTCCACTTATGGTCCTATAGCTTAGGGAAAATAAAACCAAAAATACACAGCCACCCCAAAGTTCGGAACGGCTCTGTTTACAAGAAACTCGTTTACAGTACAAGTTCAACATCGCAGAAAGTGAAAAATGGATAAAGAAGTTGTGGTATTTACTTACAAAGCAATATCACTCAGCAATGAAATCTGTGTCATCAGGCCCTTAGCAGCACAATGAGTGGATTCAGGTATGATGATTCTAACTGAAATAAGTCACACAGAAAAAGAAACATCATAAGATATCAGTAATACACGGAATGTAAACTTGGCTACACAGGAACTGAATTACAGAACAGAACAGGGTCTCAAATTTAGAAAACCAACTTATGCTTGCTTAAGGGTAAAGGTGAGTTGGGGTGCTGCATAAAACCAGAGATTGAAATGAGCACAGATAAAGTTCCTTAAGCCAAATATGGAATAGACAAGAGCTACTCCTTGCTCAACGAAATGGACTCAACACCGCATATTAAACGCCTAAGAATGTACCTGACTAGTAAGTATCTTAAAACCTATGGATTGCTATGTCTCCGAAAGAGAATCAAGCATGTGTACAGGGGCATAAACGCAGCAGTGATAGGATTGGAGAGGTTCGGTGAGCAAATGAAGACCCTTTGAAGTCATATTGCATGGTACCCATTCCACGGGTTTCAACTACCCAGGTTTAAGGTATTCTTCCTTCAGCTAAAACATGCATGTGGAACCTAGAGTATGATCAACCATGTGATCGGGAGACGTGTTCAAATATGTCTCAGTTTTCGTACCCTGGTACTCGGGTGCAACATTCCAGACGCTTTACGAACACTCTCCCCACTTGGAGAGTCAGTCCCTTTAACCTCCTGTTTGGCCCAGTTTGCAATTTCTGTGGAAGATGAACAGGAATAGCGAGAACCAATGAGAGACTAGCTGGAGGTGTCTGGATGGGCAAATTTAACTCTCATTTCCCACCAGGAAGTGGAATTAACCAAAGGCTCAGCGTGCCGTGCCAGAACCAGATTAGGGCCTGAAGACATCCTGCGGTGTTGCGGCCAGGTCACAAGAAAGCGAGTTAAAGAAAGAGCTCAGGAGCATTGTAATTCACAAACCTGCAGAGTTATAAATGACAGCTATCGTCCAAAAATAGACTGAAGTAAGGCTGCCAAGAGGACTTGAAAGCGGGGCAGAATTGCAGGAAACCGATTTCAGGAGGTAGACTGGAATTGCATTGAAAGCATAGGAAAAGAGGCAGAACGTCCACAATGATGCACTTGGCCAAAAAGGGCGTATGCGTTTTTTCCTGAATATATTCAGGAAAAAACGCATACGCCCTTTTTGGCCAACCAAGCAACCTTGCAAAGGAAATCTGCACTACAATGAAGTCTGACTTCCCCCCGGTCAAAAGGGCCATCTGAAAAAAGTGTAAAATCCAGAAAGGCAGGACAGGCCATGGAGAACTGGGAGCCTTGTTATGCTGATGGGCGGGATGTAAATTGCCAACAGACATTCGGGAGAAGTGTATGGTGTTTCCTGAAACATCTAAAAAACAAAGCAACAGAACCTAGGGCACTTCCACTTATGGTCCTATAGCTTAGGGAAATTAAAATGAAAAAGACACAGCCACCCCAACGTTTGGAACGGCTCTGTTTACAAGAACCTCGTTTACAGTACAAGTTCAACATCGCAGAAAGTGAAAAATGGATAAAGAAGTTGTGGTATTTACTTACAAAGCAATATCACTCAGCAATGAAATCTGTGTCATCAGGCCCTTAGCAGCACAATGAGTGGATTCAGGTATGATGATTCTAACTGAAATAAGTCACACAGAAAAAGAAACATCATAAGATATCAGTAATACACGGAATGTAAACTTGGCTACACAGGAACTGAATTACAGAACAGAACAGGGTCTCAAATTTAGAAAATCAACTTATGCTTGCTTAAGGGGAAAGGTGAGTTGGGGTGCTGCATAAAACCAGAGATTGAAATGAGCACAGATAAAGTTCCTTAAGCCAAATATGGAATAGACAAGAGCTACTCCTTGCTCAACGAAATGGACTCAACACCGCATATTAAACGCCTAAGAATGTACCTGACTAGTAAGTATCTTAAAACCTATGGATTGCTATGTCTCCGAAAGAGAATCAAGCATGTGTACAGGGGCATGAACGCAGCAGTGATAGGATTGGAGAGGTTCGGTGAGCAAATGAAGACCCTTTGAAGTCATATTGCATGGTACCCATTACACGGGTCTCAACTCTCCAGGTTTAAGGTATTCTTCCTTCAGCTAAAACATGCATGTGGAACCCCGCGTATGATCAACCGTGTGAACGGGAGATGTGTTCAAATATGCCTCAGTTTTCCTCCCCTGGTACTCGGGTGCAACATTCCAGACCCTTTACTAACACTCTCCCGACTTGGAGAGTCAGCGCCTTTAACCTCCTGTTTGGCCCAGTTTGCAATTTCTGCGGAAGATGAACAGGAATAGGGAGAACCAATGAGAGACTAGCTGGTGGTGTCTGGACGGGCAAATTTAACTCTCATTTCCCACCAGGAAGAGGAAATAACCAAAGGCTCAGCGTGCCGTGCCGGAACCAGATTAAGGCCTGAAGCCATCCTGCGGTGTTGCGGCCAGCTCACAAGAAAGCGAGTTGAAGAAAGGAGCTCAGGGTCTCTGTAATTCACAAACCTGCAGAGTTATAAATGACAGCTATCGTCCAAAAATATACTGAAGTAAGGCTGCCAAGAGGACTTGAAAGCGGGGCAGAATTGCAGGATACCGATTTCAGGAGGTAGACTGGAATTGCATTGAAAGCATAGGAAAAGAGGCAGAACGTCCACAATGATGCACTTTGCCAAAAGGGCGTATGCGTTTTTTCCTGAATATATTCAGGAAAAAACGCATACGCCCTTTTTGGCCAACCAAGCAAGCTTGCAAAGGAAATCTGCACTACAATGAAGTCTCACTTCCCCCCGGTCAAAAGGGCCATCTGAAAAAAGTGTAAAACCCAGAAAGGCAGGACAGGCCATGGAGAACTGGGAGCCTTGTTATGCTGATGGGCGGGATGTAAATTGCCAACAGACACTCAGGAGATGTGTATGGTGTTTCCTGAAACATCTAAAAAACAAAGCAACAGAGCCTAGGGCACTTCCACTTATGGTCCTATAGGTTAGGGAAATTAATATCAAAAAGACACAGCAACCCCAAAATTTGGGATGGCTCTTTTTACAGAAATCTCTTCTATGGCACAAGTTAAATATCCCAGAGAGCAAATAATGGATAAAGAAGTTGCGGTACTTATGTACAACAGAATACCACTCAGCAATGAAATCTATGTCACCAGGCCCGTACCAGCATAATGAGTGCATTGAGGCACGATGATTCTAAGTGAAATAAGTCACACAGAAAAAGAAACATCATAAGGTATCACTAATACACGGAATGTGAACTTGGCTACACATGAACTGAATTACAAAACAGAACAGGGTCTCAAGTTTAGAAAACCAACTTATGCCTGCGTAAGGGGGAAGGTGAGTTGGGGTGCTGCATAAAAGCAGAGTTTGAAATTAGCACAGATACCGTTCCATAAGCCAAATATGTAATAGACAAGAGCTACCCCTTGCTCAACGAAATGGATTCAACAATGAGGTATCACCTCACACCTGGTAGAATAGGCATCATTGAAAATCTACAAACAAAAAATGCTGGAAAGGGTGTGGAGAAAAGGAACCCTCTTCCACTATTGTTGGGAATATAAATTGATACAGTCATTATGGAGAACAATATGGAATTTCTTAAGAAACTAACAATAGAATTACCATATGATACAGCAATCCCAGTACTGGACATATACCCAGACAAAACCATAAATCAAAAAGAGTCATTCACCGCAATGTTCATTGCATCACTATTTACAATATCGAGGTAATGGAAGCAACCTAAATGCCCACAGACAGACGAATGCATAAAGCTGTGGTACATATATAAAATGGAATATTACTAAGCCATGAAAAGGAATGAAATTGGGTCATTTGTAGAGACGTCGATGGATCTAGAGACTGTCATACAGAGTGAAGTAAGTCAGAAAGAGAAAAACAAATCTTGTATATTCATGCATATATGTGGAACCTAGAAAAACTGTACAGATTAACCATTTTGCAAGGCATAAATAGAGCAACAGATGTAGACAACAAACGTATGGACAACAAGGGGGGAAAGCTGTTGGGGGGGTGGTGGTGGGAGGAGTTGAGAGACTGGGATTGGCATGTATACATTTATATGTATAAAATAGATAACCAATAAGAACCTGCTGTATAAAAATATAAAATAAAATTCAAAATTAAAAAGAAATAAAATTTAAAAAATAAAACAGAAAAAACAATTATTCCCTGCACATACATGTATTTATATGAATAAATTATTTCCATGCTTATATCTGTAAATACAAAAAAGAGGAATAAAATCTACCTTGAACCAAAAACGAAAAAGAGAAAAAAAACACAGAACCCACCAGTTACACAGAGGAAAACCGTATCAGGGCACTTGCTCCAGTTGTAAACAATTCTGAAGTTGGTCAGTGGTGGGGAATCGTCTCCCATTCAGCCAGCAGCCCCCACGCAACAAGCGTCCTCATTGCAAAGCTGGGGCACCGTGCCGAGGCATCTGTGAGTAAACGTGAGCTGAGCCCCAGGCCAGTTGCTGCTGAACTATTCCCACCCGTCCCAGGTAAAACACCTGAATATATACAAGGACTTGAAAGCCTAGAGGAAGGGCCATAGAGCCACACGAGTGACAGCATGCCGGCCGACTTGGTGCCTGCAGGCCAGCCAGGATGGTCCTGGCCCTGGGTGCTCTTCTGGAAGATTTCCATTTCCCTGCCTGAGATACCCGTCCTGTCCCTGCCCCCACTGCTTTTTTCCTTCCTCACCTCTGCCCAGGGAGAAATTCCAGCAGCAGGTATGGGTGACACATCCTCTTCTTTAGCAGGTGGCAGCCTGGCAACTGCTGCAGAAAGTCCAGCAGAGCCCCACTCACACTGGGCCACCCACAAAGCCGTGGCCTCTCACTCCCTCCCACCAGCCCAGCCCCGAGACTGCTGACAGGGCAGAGAAAATGGCGTCAGGCACGGCTGCAGGGGCTCTTGCTGCCTGGAGTGGTATTTATATTGATCTCAACCACGGCACACCTGGGGAGGGCTGGCCGGCACGGTAAGGCTGCCCAGGTCAGCCAATCATCACCCCTCAGGGGCTCACAGTTGCAGAAAATGGAACTTGCTGAACCGGCCAGGTCCAAGGAACAGGTGTGGGCTCCTGAGAGTCAGGATAGACAAGGGGCTGCAGCTTTGGCTTGTTTTCTAATCATTTTATCTGGCCCATGAGTGGGAGACAACTTCAAGAAAACCCTCTCCTAATGAGAGGAACCCAGGAGTCAGGCAGAGGAGGGGTGGGTGGTGGTTGGAGACAGAGGCCTGGTGCCCCGGGTGCAGTGGAAGTCTCTGGAAGACCAGGTGGAGGGAGGCCTCACGGAGTGATGCCCAGGGTCACAGACCTGTCGCAGCTGCTGTTTGTTAGTTCAAGTCCTGCTCTGAGGTGCTCTGTGTCAGCTCTGAGCGACAGGTGAGCTGGGGGTGCTCTGCAATGAGGGCTATGTGCACGGTTCCTGTGTGCCCAGCCCTGCCACGGTACCTGCAAGGGTAGCTCTGTATCCTGGGAGGGGCCTGACCACGAGAGCCCCGTGGGCTGGGGTGGGGGTGGGGTACCTGCCCAGGTGAGCTCCATATTCTGGGATTGGTCTGACCACGAGAGCCCCATGGGCTGCTGGGGACCTGGTAAAAGATGTCAGGACAGTCAGTGAAGCCACCGAGGATATACCTCCAGTTGCTCCTAATTCCTACACCCTGCTGGTCATTCTACCAACCACCAGGACATGGTATTCTGTATTAGTCTTCAATGATGCCTTCTTTTGTATTCCATTAGTCCCAGAGTCACAAGAAATTTTGGCTTGTGAGTGGCAGGACTCAACATACAACTAAAACAATACTTCCGGGCCGTCTGGCCCCAAGGGTGCAAAAATTCCCACACCATCTTTGGGGAAAGCTTAGCTAAAGACCTAAAAGTTCTACCTCTGGAAAAGGAAACCCTCCTTCAATATGCAGACGACATTCTGATCACCAGCCCTACTAAGGAGGCCTCTGAACTACCAAGCCAATAAAGGATAGAAGTTGTCCAAGAAAAAGCTCAAATATCACAGACTGCGGTGACCTGCCTGGGCTTCATTCTCACAGAAGGTCAGAGAAGCCCATCCCAGGAAAGGGAAGAAACCATTTTCAGCCTTACCCCTTTCTAAAACTAGAAGACAGCTTAGGGGTTCCTGGGGAGGCCAGGGTTTGCTGCTTCTGGATCCCTAGCTACAGTCTACTAGCTGGGCCTCTATATGAAACACTGAAAGGAAAAGATGATGATCCTTTTGAATAGAATCCAGAAGTGGCCTTTCAAGAATGGAAAGAGCAGTCAATTCAGACCCTTGCCCTGGAACTCCCTAATTTAGCTAAACCCTTTGACCTTTACATTCCCGGTGAAAGGTGAATCGCCATTGGAGAATTAGTGCAAAAACTGGGACCACTTGAAATGGAACAATGCAAGAATGCCATCCAGGTAGGATAAACTACGGTCACTAAGGGGCTTGGCCCACTGCCACATCTGGCCAAGATACTGGCGGTATCTAAAAACCTGGAAATCAGCAGCCCAAAAGGCCACCTCCCTCCTAAGGGAAAAGGACCCCACGTGGTGATCCTAACCACCAACCATGCCCTGAAGTTGCAGGGTTCGCTCCGTGGGCACACCGACCTCGAGTGAGGAGGCCCTCCAACTCCAACATCCAGAGAGATAACCGGGGGCAACAGGGCACCATGACGACTCATGTGAACATCACTTGACCTGGAGTTTCTCTCATAAAACAACAAGAGTGTGTCCCAAAAGAGTAGACTACTGCTTGCAGGACTTACTGCACCCAGAGGGGAGCTAATAATCTTGGCGGGGGAACAGTATACCACACTGTCACCATAGAAAAGCCTACAGACACCGTGATGATGGTGGCCAATAAGACCGGCTGGACTCCTGTTTACTTCAAAAGGCTGTTGACTCAGTAGCCATCATGGTCCTTGATCACCACTGACCCTGGACTGTCTGGGAGTTGAGCGGGCAGGGCTCTGACACCTGGTGCTGTTTGTACGTTAATTCAGGGACCTAACTGAAGAAAGCACAGACTACTGGTCAGAGCATCTAGGCTGGCAGAGACGGTCAGCCTAAGGTGGCCGAACAAATGTGGGGCGGGGTGAAACCGGCCCCCACAGCGTCTCTGCACATCTCTTTCCTGGACCCTTAAAGGTCATTAGAATCTATAACACTTCCAATGCTGGTGCTCAGGTGGACGAGCAGGGAGGCAGGGGTCCTGGGGACAATCAACGTCACCGGGAGGCTGCTGGGGAGAAGCTCTGACCCTCGCCCCAGGGTATGAGGGCTCCCAACTCAGCACTCAGCAGTTACAGAAGAAGGGTCTGCACCCTCAGCACTCCAAGAATGAGGAACAGGACAAAAGGCAGAGGAGGGGTTTGTCCCCAGCAAAGCCCATTAAAAATCCCTGGGAGATAAAAATAGAATCTGGGCAATAAAGTCAAGTCTAACTTTTTTTATCCTTTGTGCTTTGTCTAATTTCACGTGCTCCTAGGGTCCCGCATGCAGAGGTTCCACACCCGGCACTTCAGACCAGATTTCCTAGTGCAGAATGGCTGGGTCGACACCTCAGCTCCTGGGGCCCAGTGCAGACTCCACGATATAGAGCCTGAGCTACAGCCAACCCGGCCCTCGAGAGCTCCGCCGCCTCCCTCCCTCCCACTGACTCTGACAGGATCTCTACACAGCAGCCCAGCCCACAGCCCACGGGGTAGTGCATGCTCTCACCTCTCCATTCTCTGATCAAAATATAAAGTTTCCTTTGCTTGTGAACCAAACTCAGTCTCGATCTGTTGGCCCCAATGACACTGGGCAGGGGGACACTTGTTGGGGTCCACTCTGGAGGATCAGTAACAGAAATTGAGACTATTGTAACCTCAATGAACAGATGTGTGAGCCAAACTGTAGTTAACATAGAACAGTGTATAAGGCTCGGGTAAAATAAGATGTTTTTAACACTTCCATTTGATATTTCCATCACTTTTTATAAGCAAGTTCAGTGAAAAGGTTTGTCTTATTTGTCAGGTCAATATTAGAGAAACGAAGTGATTTCTTTCCAAGGATGTACAGCTAATAATCTTGGTTAAACCTTCAATCTTGTTTTAAATGCTTTTCCATTGAAAATGATACCTCTCTTTCAGCTCCCCCATTTCTGAGAAGTATAAAATCTTATAATTTATTATTACCAAAGGGGAAAGGTGGGAGGAGGGATAAATTAACAGTTTGGAATGAACACATACACACTGCTATGTATAAAATAGATCATCAACAAGGAACTACTGTATAGCACAGGGAACTACACTCAACATTTTGCAATAACCTATAAGGGGAAATAATCTGAAAAAGAATAGATATTTTTATTGACATCATCTATCAATGACAGTTAAAGTGTAGCCTAAGGGAAGCTGGTGGTGAGTGCTTCTGACCCTGAAGACTTCAATCATCTAAAGTTTGGACTCTGCCTACTTCCCAAGGCCCTTAATGAACATATGTGTAGCCGTAGCTTAAAAACTTCCCCAGTTTGGGTTTCGGGGAGACACTGATTTTGAAAAAGCCCTGGTGTTCTCCTTACATGAATGGGACTCTTCCTACTGCTAAAACATGTCTGTCACACCCAGAGGATGGTATACCGTCTGATCGGGAAGAGTTTGGAAAAGGCATCTCATCTCCTCATCTCCTGGTGCTCGGGTTCACCCCTCCAGCGTCTTTACTAACAGTCTCCCCACTTGGAGATGTCAGCACTGTCAACATCCTGTTGCGTACAGTTTGGAATTTGTCCAGAGGATGAAGCGGAAGGATGAGGAACAATGAGAGACAAGTCCTAGGTGTTCAGACAGGCACATGTCACTCTAATTTCCAATCAGGAAGACGAATTGACCAAAGGCTAGGGTTGCCCATGGAAACAGTATAGGGCTTGAGGAAATCCCGCTGCTTTGTGGCCAGTTCCCATAAACACGAGTTGAACAATGGAACTCAGGGGCAGTAAAATTCACAAAACTGCAGAGTTGAAAATATCCATCACTGAAAAATGTCTTGAGGAAAGTCAGAGAAAAGGACTTGTAAGCAAGGGAGAATGGCAGGAAAGGGATTTGAGGAGGTAGAAAGGACTCGCCATTAAGCACAAGAAAAGGAGCTGAACATTGCCAACATTGCAGTTGGCCAAAAAGGGTGTATGCGTTCTTTTCTGTATATATTCAAGAAAAGGGCATACACTTTTTTAGCCAACCAAACAGGTGGGCACTGGAAGTCAATACTACAAAAGATATCACTTCGCATCAGTCAGAAGAGCCATCCTCATAAAGCGTAAACAACAGAAATGCAGGACAGGGCAACGAGAAGAGGGAGCCCTGTGAGACTTATAGTGGAAATGTATATTGCCAACGGCCATTCTGGAGAAGTGTATTGTGTTTACTAAAGCATCTAAAAAATGAGCTACAGAGCATAGGGCACTTGCACTCATGGGCGTATATCTTGGGAAAAACAAAAATCGAGAGGACACAGGCACCCCAATGTTTACCCCCTCTCTGTTTAAAAGATCCTCGACTAGGATATAACTTAAATGTCTCTGGAGGGAAAAAATGTGGTACTTAGGTAGAGTGGAATATTATTCAGCCTGGAAATCAATGAAATATGGCCAGTTGTAACAACTCCGGAGGAGTTACGTATGATCATTCTAAGTGACAGAATTCAAAAAGAAAAAGACACATATCATAAGATATCACTTAAAGGTGGAATCCAAAATGGCTACACATGAAATAAATTACAAAACAAAAACATAGTCAAATATGTAGAAAACACGCATAAGGCTGCTAAACGGGAAAGGTGGGGAGGGGTGAGGCATCAACCAGGAGGTTGAAATTAGCAAAGATACCATTCCAAATACCAAACTGATAATCAACAAGGCCTACACGGTAGCTAAAAGAACTGCACTCAGCACACTCAAGTCACCGGAAAAGAATATATACGACTGGTAAGAATCTGAAAAAGAATTTATTGATGTCTCTCTGTACGCGAATCAAGTGGATGTACAGCAGCAAGAAACAGAGCTTTGAAAATCAGCTGTAACCAATATAGTAATAAATTGAAAAAAATAAACGACAGAGAGACAGAGAAAACCTCTTACAACTTTTCCTCAGGGACGGTGATGCAACATGGATTGAACACATCTAGACCCACAGCAGGATGAGACATAAGGCTGGAAACTGTTTGCGCTAAGAGAAATGTGAGGTTGGGTGAGGAAATGCACACCCTTTAAAGTAATACTACCTGGTACCCATTCAATGGGTCCCAAATCTGCAGGTTCAAGGGATCTTCCTACAGCTAAAACATGCATGGAAAACCCAGAGGACTGTACACCATGTGATCGGGAGATGTGTCTAAAATGCACCTCATTTATCCTCTCCTGGTGCTCCTGTTCACCATTCCAGCCACGCTACTTAGAATCTCCCCACTTGGAGAATCAGCACATTTAAACTTCTGTTTCACACATTTTGCAAATTGTGAGGAGGATGAACGGGAAGAGGGGGAACCAATGAGAGAAGAGTTGTAGGGGTTTGGACGGGCACATATCACTCTAATTTCCCATTAAGAATAAGAATTAAAGAAAGGCTCAGCCTGCCTCGCCAGAGCCAAAATAGGGCCTGAAGCAATCCTGCGGGTTTGAGGCCAGCTCACAAAAGAGCAACTTAAAAAATGGAGCTCAGGGTCACTGCAATTCACAAACCTGCAGAGTTATAAATGAAAACTAACGTCCAAAAATATGTTGAGGTAAGGCAAAGAAGAGGATCTGAATGCAAGACAGAATTGCAAGAAACAGATTTCAAGAGATAGATTGGACTCGTCTTTAACGCACATGAAAAGCGGCAGAATTTCGACAATGATGCAGTTGGCCCAAAAGGGCGTATGCGTTTTTTCCTGATTATATCCAGGAAAAAACGCATACGCACTTTATGGGCAACGAAGCAAGCAAGCAATGCAAATGTGCACAACAAAGAAGTCTCACTTCCCACCGGTCAAAAGGGCCATCCTAAAAAATTGTAAAAACCAGAAATGCAGGACAGGCCATGGAGAACAGGGAGCCTTTATACGCTGATGGGCAGTGTGTGAACTGCCGAGAGCCACTCTGGAGAAGTGTATGGTGGTTCCTAAATCATCTAAAAAACAGAGCTACAGAGCATAGGACACTTCCAATCATGGGAGTATATCTAGGGAAGTCTAAAAATCAACAAGACACAAGCACACCACAGTTTAGGGCTACTCTGTTTACAAGAACCTCAACTCCAGTACACCTTAAATATCCCAGGAAAGAGAACAATGGATAAAGAAGATGTGGTACTTATGTACAATGGAATATCTCTTCACCATGAAATCAATGTAATAAGGCTAGTAGAAGGATAAAGAGTGGATTTAGGTCCGATAATACTACTTGAAATAAGTCAAACAGAAAAAGAAACATATCATAAGATATCACTTATAGAGGGAGGGTAAATATGGCTGCACAAGAAATGAATTACAGAACAGAACAGTGTCTCACATTTAGAAAACACACTTATGTCAGCTTAAGGGGAAAGGAGAGGTGGGGTGATGCATAAAACCAGAGTTTGAAATTAGCACAGATACCGTTCAATAAACCAAATAGGTATTAGACAAGATCTACACCTTGCTCAATGAACAGGCCTCAACACACCCTATACACCGCAGAGAAATATATCTGAGGAATAAGAATCTTAAAACCCATGTATTGATATATCTCCATAAGGGAATCAAGTGTGTGCAGAGCGGCACAAACACAGCAGTGAAAAGGAGCTAAACCCCATTATAGAAATAAATTTTAAAAACAAAACGCTGAAACAATGAAAGAGAGAAAAATTCTTACAAAATTCGCTCAGGGGCTGTGATGCAACCTGGATTGACCACATATAAACCCACAGCTGGATAAGACATAAGGCTGGACACTTGGGGCTGACAGGATTGGTGAGCTTTGGTGAGCAACTGCCGAAAGTTTAATGCAATACTTCATGCTACTCAGTCCAAGGGTCCCAACACTCCAGGTTGAAGGGAATCTTCCTACAGCTAAACCATGCTTGGGAAACCCAGCGACTGGTATACCATATGATCGGGAAAGGTTTCTAAAACGCACCTCATTTTTCCTCTCCTGGGGCTCCGGATCGACATTCCAGCCGCTTTACTAACAACATCCCCACATGGAGTCAATGCCTTTAAGTTCTGGTATCGCACAGTCTGCAGTTAGTGCAGAGGATGAATGGGAATAGGGGGAACCAGTGAGAAACTAGCTGTAGCGGTTTCAATGGGCACATGTCACTCTAATATCACATCAGTAAGAAGAATTAACCAAAGGCACAGCAGGTGCCCCAGAAGAAAAATAGGGCTTCAAGGAATCCTTTGGTTATGGGGCAATACCACAAAAATAAGAGCTAAAAAATGGAGCTAAGGGCCACTGCAATTCAAAACCCTGCAGAGTTATAAAGGCCAACTATTTTTAAAAAATATATTGAGGTAAGGCTATGAAGAGGCATTGAAAGCAAGGCAGAATTGCAGGAAACCGATTTCAGGAGGTAGACTGGAATTGCATTGAAAGCATATGAAGAGAGTCAGAAACTCGACAATGATGCACTTGGCCAAAAAGGGCGTATGCGTTTTTTCCTGAATATATTCAGGAAAAAACGCATACGCACTTTTTGGCCAACCAAGCAAGCTTGCAAAGGAAATCTGCACTAAAATGAAGTCTCACTTCCCCCCGGTCAAAAGGGCCATCTGAAAAAAGTGTAAAATCCATAAAGGCACGACAGGCCATGGAGAACTGGGAGCCTTCTTATGCTGATGGGCGGGATGTAAATTGCCAACAGCCACTCTGGAGAAGTGTATGGTGTTTCCTGAAACATCTAAAACACAAAGCAACAGAGCCTAGGGCACTTACACTTATGGTCCTATAGCTTAGGGAAATTAAAATCAAAAAGACACAGCCACCCCAAAGTTTGGGACGGCTCTGTTTACAAGAACCTCGTTTACAGTACAAGTTCAATATCGCAGAAAGTGAAAAATGGATAAAGAACTTGTGGTACTTACGTACAATGCAATATCACTCAGCAATGAAATCTATGTCATCAGGCCCGTAGCAGCATAATGAGTGGATGCAGGTATGATGATTCGAACTGAAATAAGTCACACAGAAAAGAAACATCATAAGGTATCACTAATACACAGAATGTGAACTTGGCTACACATGAACTGAATTACAAAACAGAACAGTGTCTCAAGTTTAGAAAACCAACTTATGCTTGCTTAAGGGGGAAGGTGAGTTGGGGTGCTGCATAAAACCAGAGATTGAAATGAGCACAGATAAAGTTCCTTAAGCCAAATATGGAATAGACAAGAGCTACTCCTTGCTCAACGAAATGGACTCAACACCCCATATTAAACGCCTAAGAATGTACCTGACTAGTAAGTATCTTAAATCCTATGGATTGCTATGTCTCCAAAAGAGAATCAAGCGTGTGTACAGGGGCATAAACGCAGCAGTGATAGGATTGGAGAGGTTCGGTGAGCAAATGAAGACCCTTTGAAGTCATATTGCATGGTACCCATTACACGGGTCTCAACTCTCCAGGTTTAAGGTATTCTTCCTTCAGCTAAAACATGCATGTGGAACCCAGAGTATGATCAACCGTGTGAACAGGAGACATGTTCAAATATGTCTCAGTTTTCCTCCCCTGGTACTCGGGTGCAACATTCCAGACGCTTTACTAACACTCTCCCCACTTGGAGAGTCAGCACCTTTAACCTCCTGTTTGGCCCCGTTTGCAATTTCTGCGGAAGATGAACAGGAATAGGGAGAACCAATGAGAGACTAGCTGGAGGTGTCTGGATGGGCAAATTTAACTCTCATTTCCCACCAGAAAGAGGAAATAACCAAAGGCTCAGCATGTCATGCCGGAACCAGATTAGGGCCTGAAGCCATCCAGCGGTGTTGCAGCCAGCTCACAAGAAAACGAGTTGAAGAAAGGAGCTCAGGGGCACTGTAATTCACAAACCTGCAGAGTTATAAATGACAGCTATCGTCCAAAAATAGACTGAAGTAAGGCTGCCAAGAGGACTTGAAAGCGGGGCAGAATTGCAGGAAACCGATTTCAGGAGGTAGACTGGAATTGCATTGAAAGCATAGGAAAAGAGGCAGAACTTCCACAATGATGCACTTGGCCAAAAAGAGCGTATGCGTTTTTTCCTGAATATATTCAGGGAAAAACGCATACGCCCTTTTTGGTCAACCAAGCAAACTTGCAAAGGAAATCTGCAGTACAATGAAGTCTCACTTCCCCCCAGTCAAAAGGGCCATCTGAAAAAAGTGTAAAATCCAGAAAGGCAGGACAGGCCATGGAGAACTGGGAGCCTTGTTATGCTGATGGGCGGGATGTAAATTGCCAACAGACACTTGGGAGAAGTGTATGGTGTTTCCTGAAACATCTAAAAAACAAAGCAACAGAGCCTAGGGCACTTCCACTTATGGTCCTATAGCTTAGGGAAATTAAAATCAAAAAGACACAGCCACTGCAAAGTTTGGGACGCCTCTGTTTACAAGAACCTCGTTTACAATACAAGTTCAACATCGCAGAAAGTGAAAAATGGATAAAGAAGTTGTGGTATTCACTTACAAAGCAATATCACTCAGCAATGAAATCTATGTCATCAGGCCCTTAGCAGCACAATGAGTGGATTCAGGTATGATGATTCTAACTGAAATAAGTCACACAGAAAAAGAAACATCATAAGATATCAGTAATACACGGAATGTAAACTTGGCTACACAGGAACTGAATTACAGAACAGAACAGGGTCTCAAATTTAGAAAACCAACTTATGCTTGCTTAAGGGTAAAGGTGAGTTGGGGTGCTGCATAAAACCAGAGATTGAAATGAGCACAGATAAAGTTCCTTAAGCCAAATATGGAATAGACAAGAGCTACTCCTTGCTCAACGCAATGGACTCAACACCGCATTTTAAACGCCTAAGAATGTACCTGACTAGTAAGTATCTTAAAACCTATGGATTGCTATGTCTCCGAAAGAGAATCAAGCATGTGTACAGGGGCATAAACGCAGCAGTGATAGGATTGGAGAGATTCGGTGAGGAAATGAAGACCCATTGAAGTCATATTGCATGGTACCCATTCCACGGGTTTCAACTACCCAGGTTTTAGGTATTCTTCCTTCAGCTAAAACATGCATGTGGAACCCAGAGTATGATCAACCATGTGATCGGGAGACGTGTTCAAATATGTCTCAGTTTTCGTACCCTGGTACTCGGGTACAACATTCCAGACGCTTTACTAACACTCTCCCGACTTGGAGAGTCAGTCCCTTTAACCTCCTGTTTGGCCCAGTTTGCAATTTCTGCGGAAGATGAACAGGAATAGCGAGAACCAATGAGAGACTAGCTGGAGGTGTCTGGACGGGCAAATTTAACTCTCATTTCCCACCAGGAAGAGGAATTAACCAAAGGCTCAGCGTGCCGTGCCGGAACCAGATTAGGGCCTGAAGCCATCCTGCGGTGTTGCGACCAGCTCACAAGAAAGCGAGTTGAAGAAAGGAGCTCAGGGGCACTGTAATTCACAAACCTGCAGAGTTATAAATGACAGCCATCGTCCAAAAATAGACTGAAGTAAGGCTGCCAAGAGGACTTGAAAGTGGGGCAGAATTGCAGGAAACCGATTTCAGGAGGTAGACTGGAATTGCATTGAAAGCATAGGAAAAGAGGCAGAACGTCCACAATGATGCACTTGGCCAAAAAGGGCGTATGCGTTTTTTCCTGAATATATTCAGGAAAAAACGCATACGCCCTTTTTGGCCAACCAAGCAAGCTTGCAAAGGAAATCTGCACTACAATGAAGTCTCACTTCCCCCCGGTCAAAAGGGCCATCTGAAAAAAGTGTAAAATCCAGAAAGGCAGGACAGGCCATGGAGAACTGGGAGCCTTGTTATGCTGATGGGCGGGATGTAAATTGCCAACAACCACTCGGGAGAAGTGTATGGTGTTTCCTGAAACATCTAAAAAACAAAGCAACAGAACCTAGGGCACTTCCACTTATGGTCCTATAGCTTAGGGAAATTAAAATCAAAAAGACACAGCCACCCCAAAGTTTGGAACGGCTCTGTTTACAAGAACCTCGTTTACAGTACAAGTTCAACATCGCAGAAAGTGAAAAATGGATAAAGAAGTTGTGGTATTTACTTACAAAGCAATATCACTCAGCAATGAAATCTGTGTCATCAGGCCCTTAGCAGCACAATGAGTGGATTTAGGTATGATGATTCTAACTGAAATAAGTCACACAGAAAAAGAAACATCATAAGATATCAGTAATACACGGAATGTAAACTTGGCTACACAGGAACTGAATTACAGAACAGAACAGGGTCTCAAATTTAGAAAACCAACTTATTCTTGCTTAAGGGTAAAGGTGAGTTGGGGTGCTGCATAAAACCAGAGATTGAAATGAGCACAGATAAAGTTCCTTAAGCCAAATATGGAATAGACAAGAGCTACTCCTTGCTCAACGAAATGGACTCAACACCGCATATTAAACGCCTAAGAAGGTACCTGTCTAGTAAGTATCTTAAAACCTATGGATTGCTATGTCTCCGAAAGAGAATCAAGCATGTGTACAGGGGCATAAACGCAGCAGTGATAGGATTGGAGAGGTTCGTGAGCAAATGAAGACCCTTTGAAGTCATATTGCATGGTACCCATTACACGGGTCTCAACTCTCCAGGTTTAAGGTATTCTTCCTTCAGCTAAAACATGCATGTGGAACCCAGAGTATGATCAACCGTGTGAACGGGAGACGTGTTCAAATATGTCTCAGTTTTCCTCCCCTGGTACTCGGGTGCAACATTCCAGACGCTTTACTAACACCCTCCCGACTTGGAGAGTCAGTCCCTTTAACCTCCTGTTTGGCCCAGTTTGCAATTTCTGCGGAAGGTGAACAGGAATAGCGAGAACCAATGAGAGACTAGCTGGAGGTGTCTGGACGGGCAAATTTAACTCTCATTTCCCACCAGGAAGAGGAATTAACCAAAGGCTCAGCGTGCCGTGCCGGAACCAGATTAGGGCCTGAAGCCATCCTGCGGTGTTGCGGCCAGCTCACAAGAAAGTGAGTTGTAGAAAGGAGCTCAGGGGCACTGTAATTCACAAACCTGCAGAGTTATAAATGACAGCTATCGTCCAAAAATAGACTGAAGTAAGGCTGCCAAGAGGACTTGAAAGCGGGGCAGAGTTGCAGGAAACCGATTTCAGGAGGTAGACTGAAATTGCATTGAAAGCATAGGAAAAGAGGCAGAACGTCCACAATGATGCACTTGGCCAAAAAGGGCGTATGCGTTTTTTCCTGAATATATTCAGGAAAAAACGCATACGCCCTTTTTGGCCAACCAAGCAAGCTTGCAAAGGAAATCTGCACTACAATGAAGTCTCACTTCCCCCCGGTCAAAAGGGCCATCTGAAAAAAGTGTAAAATCCAGAAAGGCAGGACAGGCCATGGAGAACTGGGAGCCTTGTTATGCTGATGGGCGGTTTGTAAATTGCCAACAACCACTCGGGAGAAGTGTATGGTGTTTCCTGAAACATCTAAAAAACAAAGCAACAGAACCTAGGGCACTTCCACTTATGGTCCTATAGCTTAGGGAAATTAAAATCAAAAAGACACAGCCACCCCAAAGTTTGGAAGGGCTCTGTTTACAAGAACCTCGTTTACAGTACAAGTTCAACATCGTAGAAAGTGAAAAATGGATAAAGAAGTTGTGGTATTTACTTACAAAGCAATATCACTCAGCAATGAAATCTGTGTCATCAGGCCCTTAGCAGCACAATGAGTGGATTCAGGTATGATGATTCTAACTGAAATAAGTCACACAGAAAAAGAAACATCATAAGATATCAGTAATACACGGAATGTAAACTTGGCTACACAGGAACTGAATTACAGAACAGAACAGGGTCTCAAATTTAGAAAACCAACTTATTCTTGCTTAAGGGGAAAGGTGAGTTGGGGTGCTGCATAAAACCAGAGATTGAAATGAGCACAGATAAAGTTCCTTAAGCCAAATATGGAATAGACAAGAGCTACTCCTTGCTCAACGAAATGGACTCAACACCGCATATTAAACGCCTAAGAAGGTACCTGTCTAGTAAGTATCTTAAAACCTATGGATTGCTATGTCTCCGAAAGAGAATCAAGCATGTGTACAGGGGCATAAACGCAGCAGTGATAGGATTGGAGAGGTTCGTGAGCAAATGAAGACCCTTTGAAGTCATATTGCATGGTACCCATTACACGGGTCTCAACTCTCCAGGTTTAAGGTATTCTTCCTTCAGCTAAAACATGCATGTGGAACCCAGAGTATGATCAACCGTGTGAACGGGAGACGTGTTCAAATATGTCTCAGTTTTCCTCCCCTGGTACTCGGGTGCAACATTCCAGACGCTTTACTAACACCCTCCCGACTTGGAGAGTCAGTCCCTTTAACCTCCTGTTTGGCCCAGTTTGCAATTTCTGCGGAAGATGAACAGGAATAGCGAGAACCAATGAGAGACTAGCTGGAGGTGTCTGGACGGGCAAATTTAACTCTCATTTCCCACCAGGAAGAGGAATTAACCAAAGGCTCAGCGTGCCGGGCCGGAACCAGATTAGGGCCTGAAGCCATCCTGCGGTGTTGCGGCCAGGTCACAAGAAAGCGAGTTGAAGAAAGGAGCTCAGGGGCACTGTAATTCACAAACCTGCAGAGTTATAAATGACAGCTATCGTCCAAAAATAGACTGAAGTAAGGCTGCCAAGAGGACTTGAAAGCGGGGCAGAATTGCAGGAAACCGATTTCAGGAGGTAGACTGGAATTGCATTGAAAGCATAGGAAAAGAGGCAGAACGTCCACAATGATGCACTTGGCCAAAAAGGGCGTATGCGTTTTTTCCTGAATATATTCAGGAAAAAACGCATACGCACTTTTTGGCCAACCAAGCAAGTTTGCAAAGGAAATCTGCACTACAATGAAGTCTCACTTCCCCCCGGTCAAAAAGGGCCATCTGAAAAAAGTGTAAAATCCAGAAAGGCAGGACAGGCCATTGAGAACTGGGAGCCTTGTTATGCTGATGGGCGGGATGTAAATTGCCAACAGACACTTGGGAGAAGTGTATGGTGTTTCCTGAAACATCTAAAAAACAAAGCAACAGAGCCTAGGGCACTTCCACTTATGGTCCTATAGCTTAGGGAAATTAAAATCAAAAAGACACAGCCACCCCAAAGTTTGGGACGCCTCAGTTTACAAGAACCTCGTTTACCGTACAAGTTCAACATCGCAGAAAGTGAAAAATGGATAAAGAAGTTGTGGTATTTACTTACAAAGCAATATCACTCAGCAATGAAATCTGTGTCCTCAGGCCCTTAGCAGCACAATGAGTGGATTCAGGTATGATGATTCTAACTGAAATAAGTCACACAGAAAAAGAAACATCATAAGATATCAGTAATACACGGAATGTAAACTTGGCTACACAGGAACTGAATTACAGAACAGAACAGGGTCTCAAATTTAGAAAACCAACTTATTCTTGCTTAAGGGTAAAGGTGAGTTGGGGTGCTACATAAAACCAGAGATTGAAATGAGCACAGATAAAGTTCCTTAAGCCAAATATGGAATAGACAAGAGCTACTCCTTCCTCAACGAAATGGACTCAACACCGCATATTAAACGCCTAAGAATGTACCTGACTAGTAAGTATCTTAAAACCTATGGATTGCTATGTCTCCGAAAGAGAATCAAGCATGTGTACAGGGGCATAAACGCAGCAGTGATAGGATTGGAGAGGTTCGGTGAGCAAATGAAGACCCTTTGAAGTCATATTGCATGGTACCCATTCCACGGGTTTCAACTACCCAGGTTTAAGGTATTCTTCCTTCAGCTAAAACATGCATGTGGAACCTAGAGTATGATCAACCATGTGATCGGGAGACGTGTTCAAATATGTCTCAGTTTTCCTCCCCTGGTACTCGGGTGCAACATTCCAGACGCTTTACTAACACTCTCCCCACTTGGAGAGTCAGCACCTTTAACCTCCTGTTTGGCACAGTTTGCAATTTCTGCGGAAGATGAACAGGAATAGCGAGAACCAATGAGAGGCTAGCTGGAGGTGTCTGGACGGGCAAATTTAACTCTCATTTCCCACCAGGAAGAGGAAATAACCAAAGGCTCAGCGTGCCGTACCGGAACCAGATTAGGGCCTGAAGCCATCCTGCGGTGTTGCGGCCAGGTCACAAGAAAGCGAGTTGAAGAAAGGAGCTCAGGGGCACTGTAATTCACACACCTGCAGAGTTATAAATGACAGCTATCGTCCAAAAATAGACTGAAGTAAGGCTGCCAAGAGGACTTGAAAGCGGGGCAGAATTGCAGGAAACCGATTTCAGGAGGTAGACTGGAATTGCATTGAAAGCATAGGAAAAGAGGCAGAACGTCCACAATGATGCACTTGGCCAAAAAGGGCGTATGCGTTTTTTCCTGAATATATTCAGGAAAAAACGCATACGCCCTTTTTGGCCAACCAAGCAAGCTTGCAAAGGAAATCTGCACTACAATGAAGTCTCACTTCCCCACAGTCAAAAGGGCCATCTGAAAAAAGTGTAAAATCCAGAAAGGCAACAGGCCATTGAGAACTGGGAGCCTTGTTATGCTGATGGGCGGGATGTAAATTGCCAACAGACACTCGGGAGAAGTGTATGGTGTTTCCTGAAACATCTAAAAAACAAAGCAACAGAGCCTAGGGCACTTCCACTTATGGTCCTATAGCTTAGGGAAATTAAAATCAAAAAGACACAGCCACCCCAAAGTTTGGAACGGCTCTGTTTACAAGAACCTCGTTTACAGTACAAGTTCAACATCGCAGAAAGTGAAAAATGGATAAAGAAGTTGTGGTATTTACTTACAAAGCAATATCACTCAGCAATGAAATCTGTGCCATCAGGCCCTTAGCAGCACAATGAGTGGATTCAGGTATGATGATTCTAACTGAAATAAGTCACACAGAAAAAGAAACATCATAAGATATCAGTAATACACGGAATGGAAACTTGGCTACACAGGAACTGAATTACAGAACAGAACAGGGTCTCAAATTTAGAAAAACAACTTATTCTTGCTTAAGGGTAAAGGTGAGTTGGGGTGCTGCATAAAACCAGAGATTGAAATGAGCACAGATAAAGTTCCTTAAGCCAAATATGGAATAGACAAGAGCTACTCCTTGCTCAACGAAATGGACTCAACACCCCATATTAAACGCCTAAGAATGTACCTGACTAGTAAGTATCTTAAAACCTATGGATTGCTATGTCTCCGAAAGAGAATCAAGCATGTGTACAGGGGCATAAACGCAGCAGTGATAGGAATGGAGAGGTTCGGTGAGCAAATGAAGACCCTTTGAAATCATATTGCATGGTACCCATTCCACGGGTTTCAACTACCCAGGTTTAAGGTATTCTTCCTTCAGCTAAAACATGCATGTGGAACCTAGAGTATGATCAACCATGTGATCGGGAGACGTGTTCAAATATGTCTCAGTTTTCCTCCCCTGGTACTCGGGTGCAACATTCCAGACGCTTTACTAACACTCTCCCCACTTGGAGAGTCAGTCCCTTTAACCTCCTGTTTGGCCCAGTTTGCAATTTCTGCGGAAGATGAACAGGAATAGCGAGAACCAATGAGAGGCTAGCTGGAGGTGTCTGGACGGGCAAATTTAACTCTCATTTCCCACCAGGAAGAGGAATTAACCAAAGGCTCAGCATGCCGGGCCGGAACCAGATTAGGGCCTGAAGCCATCCTGCGGTGTTGAGGCCAGGTCACAAGAAAGCGAGTTGAAGAAAGGAGCTCAGGGGCACTGTAATTCACAAACCTGCAGAGTTATAAATGACAGCTATCGTCCAAAAATAGACTGAAGTAAGGCTGCCAAGAGGACTTGAAAGCGGGGCAGAATTGCAGGAAACCGATTTCAGGAGGTAGACTGGAATTGCATTGAAAGCATAGGAAAAGAGGCAGAACGTACACAATGATGCACTTGGCCAAAAAGGGCGTATGCGTTTTTTCCTGAATATATTCAGGAAAAACGCATACGCCCTTTTTGGCCAACCAAGCAAGCTTGCAAAGGAAATCTGCACTACAATGAAGTCTCACTTCCCCCCGGTCAAAAGGGCCATCTGAAAAAAGTGTAAAATCCAGAAAGGCAGGACAGGCCATGGAGAACTGGGAGCCTTGTTATGCTGATGGGCGGGATGTAAATTGCCAACAACCACTCGGGAGAAGTGTATGGTGTTTCCTGAAACATCTAAAAAACAAAGCAACAGAGCCTAGGGCACTTCCACTTATGGTCCTATAGCTTAGGGAAATTAAAATCAAAAAGACACAGCCACCCCAAAGTTTGGAACGGCTCTGTTTACAAGAACCTTGTTTACAGTACAAGTTCAACATCGCAGAAAGTGAAAAATGGATAAAGAAGTTGTGGTATTTACTTACAAAGCAATATCACTCAGCAATGAAATCTGTGTCATCAGGCCCTTAGCAGCACAATGAGTGGATTCAGGTACGATGATTCTAACTGAAATAAGTCACACAGAAAAAGAAACATCATAAGATATCAGTAATACACGGAATGGAAACTTGGCTACACAGGAACTGAATTACAGAACAGAACAGGGTCTCAAATTTAGAAAACCAACTTATGCTTGCTTAAGGGTAAAGGTGAGTTGGGGTGCTGCATAAAACCAGAGATTGAAATGAGCACAGATAAAGTTCCTTAAGCCAAATATGGAATAGACAAGAGCTACTCCTTGCTCAACGAAATGGACTCAACACCCCATATTAAACGCCTAAGAATGTACCTGACTAGTAAGTATCTTAAAACCTATGGATTGCTATGTCTCCGAAAGAGAATCAAGCATGTGTACAGGGGCATAAACGCAGCAGTGATAGGATTGGAGACGTTCGGTTAGCAAATGAAGACCCTTTGAAGTCATATTGCATGGTACCCATTCCACGGGTTTCAACTACCCAGGTTTAAGGTATTCTTCCTTCAGCTAAAACATGCATGTGGAACCCAGAGTATGATCAACCATGTGATCGGGAGACGTGTTCAAATATGTCTCAGTTTTCCTCCCCTGGTACTCGGGTGCAACATTCCAGACGCTTTACTAACACTCTCCCCACTTGGAGAGTCAGTCCCTTTAACCTCCTGTTTGGCCCAGTTTGCAATTTCTGCGGAAGATGAACAGGAATAGCGAGAACCAATGAGAGGCTAGCTGGAGGTGTCTGGACGGGCAAATTTAACTCTCATTTCCCACCAGGAAGAGGAATTAACCAAAGGCTCAGCATGCCGGGCCGGAACCAGATTAGGGCCTGAAGCCATCCTGCGGTGTTGCGGCCAGGTCACAAGAAAGCGAGTTGAAGAAAGGAGCTCAGGGGCACTGTAATTCACAAACCTGCAGAGTTATAAATGACAGCTATCGTCCAAAAATAGACTGAAGTAAGGCTGCCAAGAGGACTTGAAAGCGGGGCAGAATTGCAGGAAACCGATTTCAGGAGGTAGACTGGAATTGCATTGAAAGCATAGGAAAAGAGGCAGGACGTCCACAATGATACACTTGGCCAAAAAGGGCGTATGCGTTTTTTCCTGAATATATTCAGGAAAAAACGCATACGCCCTTTTTGGCCAACCAAGCAAGCTTGCAAAGGAAATCTGCACTACAATGAAGTCTCACTTCCCCCCAGTCAAAAGGGCCATCTGAAAAAAGTGTAAAATCCAGAAAGGCAGGACAGGCCATGGAAAACTGGGAGCCTTGTTATGCTGATGGGCGGGATGTAAATTGCCAACAACCACTCGGGAGAAGTGTATGGTGTTTCCTGAAACATCTAAAAAACAAAGCAACAGAGCCGAGGGCACTGCCACTTATGGTCCTATAGCTTAGGGAAATTAAAATCAAAAAGACACAGCCACCCCAAAGTTTGGGACGCCTCTGTTTACAAGAACCTCGTTTACAGTACAAGTTCAACATCGCAGAAAGTGAAAAATGGATAAAGAAGTTGTGGTATTTACTTACAAAGCAATATCACTCAGCAATGAAATCTATGTCATCAGGCCCTTAGCATCACAATAAGTGGATTCAGGTATGATGATTCTAACTGAAATAAGTCACACAGAAAAAGAAACATCATAAGATATCAGTAATACACGGAATGTAAACTTGGCTACACAGGAACTGAATTACAGAACAGAACAGGGTCTCAAATTTAGAAAACCAACTTATGCTTGCTTAAGGGTAAAGGTGAGTTGGGGTGCTGCATAAAACCAGAGATTGAAATGAGCACAGATAAAGTTCCTTAAGTCAAATATGGAATAGACAAGAGCTACTCCTTGCTCAACGAAATGGACTCAACACCGCATATTAAACGCCTAAGAATGTACCTGACTAGTAAGTATCTTAAAACCTATGGATTGCTATGTCTCCGAAAGAGAATCAAGCATGTGTACAGGGGCATAAACGCAGCAGTGATAGGATTGGAGAGGTTCGGTGAGCAAATGAAGACCCTTTGAAGTCATATTGCATGGTACCCATTACACGGGTCTCAACTCTAGAGGTTTAAGGTATTCTTCCTTCAGCTAAAACATGCATGTGGAACCCAAGTATGATCAACCATGTGAACGGGAGACGTGTTCAAATATGTCTCAGTTTTCCTCCCCTGGTACTCGGGTGCAACATTCCAGACGCTTTACTAACACTCTCCCCACTTGGAGAGTCAGTCCCTTTAACCTCCTGTTTGGCCCAGTTTGCAATTTCTGCGGAAGATGAACAGGAATAGCGAGAACCAATGAGAGGCTAGCTGGAGGTGTCTGGACGGGCAAATTTAACTCTCATTTCCCAACAGGAAGAGGAAATAACCAAAGGCTCAGCGTGCCGTACCGGAACCAGATTAGGGCCTGAAGCCATCCTGCGGTGTTGCAGCCAGCTCAAAAGAAAGCGAGTTGAAGAAAGGAGCTCAGGGGCACTGTAATTCACAAACCTGCAGAGTTATAAATGACAGCTATCGTCCAAAAATATACTGAAGTAAGGCTGCCAAGAGGACTTGAAAGCGGGGCAGAATTGCAGGAAACCGATTTCAGGAGGTAGACTGGAATTGCATTGAAAGCATAGGAAAAGAGGCAGAACGTCCACAATGATGCACTTGGCCAAAAAGGGCGTATGGGTTTTTTCCTGAATATATTCAGGAAAAAACGCATACGCCCTTTTTGGCCAACCAAGCAAGCTTGCAAAGGAAATCTGCACTACAATGAAGTCTCACTTCCCCCCGGTCAAAAGGGCCATCTGAAAAAAGTGTAAAATCCAGAAAGGCAGGACAGGCCATGGAGAACTGGGAGCCTTGTTATGCTGATGGGCGGGATGTAAATTGCCAACAACCACTCGGGAAAAGTGTATGGTGTTTCCTGAAACATCTAAAAAACAAAGCAACAGAGCCTAGGGCACTTCCACTTATGGTCCTATAGCTTAGGGAAATTAAAATCAAAAAGACACAGCCACCCCAAAGTTTGGAACGGCTCTGTTTACAAGAACCTCGTTTACAGTACAAGTTCAACATCGCAGAAAGTGAAAAATGGATAAAGAAGTTGTGGTATTTACTTACAAAGCAATATCACTCAGCAATGAAATCTGTGTCCTCAGGCCCTTAGCAGCACAATGAGTGGATTCAGGTATGATGATTCTAACTGAAATAAGTCACACAGAAAAAGAAACATCATAAGATATCAGTAATACACGGAATGTAAACTTGGCTACACAGGAACTGAATTACAGAACAGAACAGGGTCTCAAATTTAGAAAACCAACTTATTCTTGCTTAAGGGTAAAGGTGAGTTGGGGTGCTACATAAAACCAGAGATTGAAATGAGCACAGATAAAGTTCCTTAAGCCAAATATGGAATAGACAAGAGCTACTCCTTCCTCAACGAAATGGACTCAACACCCCATATTAAACGCCTAAGAATGTACCTGACTAGTAAGTATCTTAAAACCTATGGATTGCTATGTCTCCGAAAGAGAATCAAGCATGTGTACAGGGGCATAAACGCAGCAGTGATAGGAATGGAGAGGTTCGGTGAGCAAATGAAGACCCTTTGAAATCATATTGCATGGTACCCATTCCACGGGTTTCAACTACCCAGGTTTAAGGTATTCTTCCTTCAGCTAAAACATGCATGTGGAACCTAGAGTATGATCAACCATGTGATCGGGAGACGTGTTCAAATATGTCTCAGTTTTCCTCCCCTGGTACTCGGGTGCAACATTCCAGACGCTTTACTAACACTCTCCCCACTTGGAGAGTCAGCACCTTTAACCTCCTGTTTGGCACAGTTTGCAATTTCTGCGGAAGATGAACAGGAATAGCGAGAACCAATGAGAGGCTAGCTGGAGGTGTCTGGACGGGCAAATTTAACTCTCATTTCCCACCAGGAAGAGGAAATAACCAAAGGCTCAGCGTGCCGTACCGGAACCAGATTAGGGCCTGAAGCCATCCTGCGGTGTTGCGGCCAGGTCACAAGAAAGCGAGTTGAAGAAAGGAGCTCAGGGGCACTGTAATTCACACACCTGCAGAGTTATAAATGACAGCTATCGTCCAAAAATAGACTGAAGTAAGGCTGCCAAGAGGACTTGAAAGCGGGGCAGAATTGCAGGAAACCGATTTCAGGAGGTAGACTGGAATTGCATTGAAAGCATAGGAAAAGAGGCAGAACGTCCACAATGATGCACTTGGCCAAAAAGGGCGTATGCGTTTTTTCCTGAATATATTCAGGAAAAAACGCATACGCCCTTTTTGGCCAACCAAGCAAGCTTGCAAAGGAAATCTGCACTACAATGAAGTCTCACTTCCCCCCAGTCAAAAGGGCCATCTGAAAAAAGTGTAAAATCCAGAAAGGCAACAGGCCATTGAGAACTGGGAGCCTTGTTATGCTGATGGGCGGGATGTAAATTGCCAACAGACACTCGGGAGAAGTGTATGGTGTTTCCTGAAACATCTAAAAAACAAAGCAACAGAGCCTAGGGCACTTCCACTTATGGTCCTATAGCTTAGGGAAATTAAAATCAAAAAGACACAGCCACCCCAAAGTTTGGAACGGCTCTGTTTACAAGAACCTCGTTTACAGTACAAGTTCAACATCGCAGAAAGTGAAAAATGGATAAAGAAGTTGTGGTATTTACTTACAAAGCAATATCACTCAGCAATGAAATCTGTGTCATCAGGCCCTTAGCAGCACAATGAGTGGATTCAGGTATGATGATTCTAACTGAAATAAGTCACACAGAAAAAGAAACATCATAAGATATCAGTAATACACGGAATGGAAACTTGGCTACACAGGAACTGAATTACAGAACAGAACAGGGTCTCAAATTTAGAAAAACAACTTATTCTTGCTTAAGGGTAAAGGTGAGTTGGGGTGCTGCATAAAACCAGAGATTGAAATGAGCACAGATAAAGTTCCTTAAGCCAAATATGGAATAGACAAGAGCTACTCCTTGCTCAACGAAATGGACTCAACACCCCATATTAAACGCCTAAGAATGTACCTGACTAGTAAGTATCTTAAAACCTATGGATTGCTATGTCTCCGAAAGAGAATCAAGCATGTGTACAGGGGCATAAACGCAGCAGTGATAGGAATGGAGAGGTTCGGTGAGCAAATGAAGACCCTTTGAAATCATATTGCATGGTACCCATTCCACGGGTTTCAACTACCCAGGTTTAAGGTATTCTTCCTTCAGCTAAAACATGCATGTGGAACCTAGAGTATGATCAACCATGTGATCGGGAGACGTGTTCAAATATGTCTCAGTTTTCCTCCCCTGGTACTCGGGTGCAACATTCCAGACGCTTTACTAACACTCTCCCCACTTGGAGAGTCAGTCCCTTTAACCTCCTGTTTGGCACAGTTTGCAATTTCTGCGGAAGATGAACAGGAATAACGAGAACCAATGAGAGGCTAGCTGGAGGTGTCTGGACGGGCAAATTTAACTCTCATTTCCCACCAGGAAGAGGAAATAACCAAAGGCTCAGCGTGCCGTACCGGAACCAGATTAGGGCCTGAAGCCATCCTGCGGTGTTGCGGCCAGGTCACAAGAAAGCGAGTTGAAGAAAGGAGCTCAGGGGCACTGTAATTCACACACCTGCAGAGTTATAAATGACAGCTATCGTCCAAAAATAGACTGAAGTAAGGCTGCCAAGAGGACTTGAAAGCGGGGCAGAATTGCAGGAAACCGATTTCAGGAGGTAGACTGGAATTGCATTGAAAGCATAGGAAAAGAGGCAGAACGTCCACAATGATGCACTTGGCCAAAAAGGGCGTATGCGTTTTTTCCTGAATATATTCAGGAAAAAACGCATACGCCCTTTTTGGCCAACCAAGCAAGCTTGCAAAGGAAATCTGCACTACAATGAAGTCTCACTTCCCCCCGGTCAAAAGGGCCATCTGAAAAAAGTGTAAAATCCAGAAAGGCAACAGGCCATTGAGAACTGGGAGCCTTGTTATGCTGATGGGCGGGATGTAAATTGCCAACAGACACTTGGGAGAAGTGTATGGTGTTTCCTGAAACATCTAAAAAACAAAGCAACAGAGCCTAGGGCACTTCCACTTATGGTCCTATAGCTTAGGGAAATTAAAATCAAAAAGACACAGCCACCCCAAAGTTTGGAACGGCTCTGTTTACAAGAACCTCGTTTACAGTACAAGTTCAACATCGCAGAAAGGGAAAAATGGATAAACAAGTTGTGGTATTCACTTACAAAGCAATATCACTCAGCAATGAAATCTATGTCATCAGGCCCTTAGCAGCACAATGAGTGGATTCAGGTATGATGATTCTAACTGAAATAAGTCACACAGAAAAAGAAACATCATAAGATATCAGTAATACACGGAATGGAAACTTGGCTACACAGGAACTGAATTACAGAACAGAACAGGGTCTCAAATTTAGAAAAACAACTTATGCTTGCTTAAGGGGAAAGGTGAGTTGGGGTGCTGCATAAAACCAGAGATTGAAATGAGCACAGATAAAGTTCCTTAAGCCAAATATGGAATAGACAAGAGCTACTCCTTGCTCAACGAAATGGACTCAACACTGCATATTAAACGCCTAAGAATGTACCTGACTTGTAAGTATCTTAAAACCTATGGATTGCTAGTCTCCGAAAGAGAATCAAGCATGTGTACAGGGGCATAAACGCAGCAGTGATAGGATTGGAGAGGTTCGGTGAGCAAATGAAGACCCTTTGAAGTCATATTGCATGGTACCCATTCCACGGGTTTCAAATACCCAGGTTTAAGGTATTCTTCCTTCAGCTAAAACATGCATGTGGAACCCAGAGTATGATCAACCATGTGATCGGGAGACGTGTTCAAATATGTCTCAGTTTTCCTCCCCTGGTACTCGGGTGCAACATTCCAGACGCTTTACTAACACTCTCCCCACTTGGAGAGTCAGTCCCTTTAACCTCCTGTTTGGCCCAGTTTGCAATTTCTGCGGAAGATGAACAGGAATAGCGAGAACCAATGAGAGGCTAGCTGGAGGTGTCTGGACGGGCAAATTTAACTCTCATTTCCCACCAGGAAGAGGAATTAACCAAAGGCTCAGCATGCCGGGCCGGAACCAGATTAGGGCCTGAAGCCATCCTGCGGTGTTGAGGCCAGGTCACAAGAAAGCGAGTTGAAGAAAGGAGCTCAGGGGCACTGTAATTCACAAACCTGCAGAGTTATAAATGACAGCTATCGTCCAAAAATAGACTGAAGTAAGGCTGCCAAGAGGACTTGAAAGCGGGGCAGAATTGCAGGAAACCGATTTCAGGAGGTAGACTGGAATTGCATTGAAAGCATAGGAAAAGAGGCAGAACGTACACAATGATGCACTTGGCCAAAAAGGGCGTATGCGTTTTTTCCTGAATATATTCAGGAAAAACGCATACGCCCTTTTTGGCCAACCAAGCAAGCTTGCAAAGGAAATCTGCACTACAATGAAGTCTCACTTCCCCCCGGTCAAAAGGGCCATCTGAAAAAAGTGTAAAATCCAGAAAGGCAGGACAGGCCATGGAGAACTGGGAGCCTTGTTATGCTGATGGGCGGGATGTAAATTGCCAACAACCACTCGGGAGAAGTGTATGGTGTTTCCTGAAACATCTAAAAAACAAAGCAACAGAGCCTAGGGCACTTCCACTTATGGTCCTATAGCTTAGGGAAATTAAAATCAAAAAGACACAGCCACCCCAAAGTTTGGAACGGCTCTGTTTACAAGAACCTTGTTTACAGTACAAGTTCAACATCGCAGAAAGTGAAAAATGGATAAAGAAGTTGTGGTATTTACTTACAAAGCAATATCACTCAGCAATGAAATCTGTGTCATCAGGCCCTTAGCAGCACAATGAGTGGATTCAGGTACGATGATTCTAACTGAAATAAGTCACACAGAAAAAGAAACATCATAAGATATCAGTAATACACGGAATGGAAACTTGGCTACACAGGAACTGAATTACAGAACAGAACAGGGTCTCAAATTTAGAAAACCAACTTATGCTTGCTTAAGGGTAAAGGTGAGTTGGGGTGCTGCATAAAACCAGAGATTGAAATGAGCACAGATAAAGTTCCTTAAGCCAAATATGGAATAGACAAGAGCTACTCCTTGCTCAACGAAATGGACTCAACACCCCATATTAAACGCCTAAGAATGTACCTGACTAGTAAGTATCTTAAAACCTATGGATTGCTATGTCTCCGAAAGAGAATCAAGCATGTGTACAGGGGCATAAACGCAGCAGTGATAGGATTGGAGACGTTCGGTTAGCAAATGAAGACCCTTTGAAGTCATATTGCATGGTACCCATTCCACGGGTTTCAACTACCCAGGTTTAAGGTATTCTTCCTTCAGCTAAAACATGCATGTGGAACCCAGAGTATGATCAACCATGTGATCGGGAGACGTGTTCAAATATGTCTCAGTTTTCCTCCCCTGGTACTCGGGTGCAACATTCCAGACGCTTTACTAACACTCTCCCCACTTGGAGAGTCAGTCCCTTTAACCTCCTGTTTGGCCCAGTTTGCAATTTCTGCGGAAGATGAACAGGAATAGCGAGAACGAATGAGAGGCTAGCTGGAGGTGTCTGGACGGGCAAATTTAACTCTCATTTCCCACCAGGAAGAGGAATTAACCAAAGGCTCAGCATGCCGGGCCGGAACCAGATTAGGGCCTGAAGCCATCCTGCGGTGTTGCGGCCAGGTCACAAGAAAGCGAGTTGAAGAAAGGAGCTCAGGGGCACTGTAATTCACAAACCTGCAGAGTTATAAATGACAGCTATCGTCCAAAAATAGACTGAAGTAAGGCTGCCAAGAGGACTTGAAAGCGGGGCAGAATTGCAGGAAACCGATTTCAGGAGGTAGACTGGAATTGCATTGAAAGCATAGGAAAAGAGGCAGGACGTCCACAATGATACACTTGGCCAAAAAGGGCGTATGCGTTTTTTCCTGAATATATTCAGGAAAAAACGCATACGCCCTTTTTGGCCAACCAAGCAAGCTTGCAAAGGAAATCTGCACTACAATGAAGTCTCACTTCCCCCCGGTCAAAAGGGCCATCTGAAAAAAGTGTAAAATCCAGAAAGGCAGGACAGGCCATGGAAAACTGGGAGCCTTGTTATGCTGATGGGCGGGATGTAAATTGCCAACAACCACTCGGGAGAAGTGTATGGTGTTTCCTGAAACATCTAAAAAACAAAGCAACAGAGCCTAGGGCACTGCCACTTATGGTCCTATAGCTTAGGGAAATTAAAATCAAAAAGACACAGCCACCCCAAAGTTTGGGACGCCTCTGTTTACAAGAACCTCGTTTACAGTACAAGTTCAACATCGCAGAAAGTGAAAAATGGATAAAGAAGTTGTGGTATTTACTTACAAAGCAATATCACTCAGCAATGAAATCTATGTCATCAGGCCCTTAGCATCACAATAAGTGGATTCAGGTATGATGATTCTAACTGAAATAAGTCACACAGAAAAAGAAACATCATAAGATATCAGTAATACACGGAATGTAAACTTGGCTACACAGGAACTGAATTACAGAACAGAACAGGGTCTCAAATTTAGAAAACCAACTTATGCTTGCTTAAGGGTAAAGGTGAGTTGGGGTGCTGCATAAAACCAGAGATTGAAATGAGCACAGATAAAGTTCCTTAAGTCAAATATGGAATAGACAAGAGCTACTCCTTGCTCAACGAAATGGACTCAACACCGCATATTAAACGCCTAAGAATGTACCTGACTAGTAAGTATCTTAAAACCTATGGATTGCTATGTCTCCGAAAGAGAATCAAGCATGTGTACAGGGGCATAAACGCAGCAGTGATAGGATTGGAGAGGTTCGGTGAGCAAATGAAAACCCTTTGAAGTCATATTGCATGGTACCCATTACACGGGTCTCAACTCTCCAGGTTTAAGGTATTCTTCCTTCAGCTAAAACATGCATGTGGAACCTAGAGTATGATCAACCATGTGAACGGGAGACGTGTTCAAATATGTCTCAGTTTTCCTCCCCTGGTACTCGGGTGCAACATTCCAGACGCTTTACTAACACTCTCCCCACTTGGAGAGTCAGCGCCTTTAACCTCCTGTTTGGCCCAGTTTGCAATTTCTGCGGAAGATGAACAGGAATAGCGAGAACCAATGAGAGGCTAGCTGGAGGTGTCTGGACGGGCAAATTTAACTCTCATTTCCCACCAGGAAGAGGAAATAACCAAAGGCTCAGTGTGCCGTGCCGGAACCAGATTAGGGCCTGAAGCCATCCTGCGGTGTTGCGGCCAGGTCACAAGAAAGCGAGTTGAAGAAAGGAGCTCAGGGGCACTGTAATTCACACACCTGCAGAGTTATAAATGACAGCTATCGTCCAAAAATAGACTGAAGTAAGGCTGCCAAGAGGACTTGAAAGCGGGGCAGAATTGCAGGAAACCGATTTCAGGAGGTAGACTGGAATTGCATTGAAAGCATAGGAAAAGAGGCAGAACGTCCACAATGATGCACTTGGCCAAAAAGGGCGTATGCGTTTTTTCCTGAATATATTCAGGAAAAAACGCATACGCCCTTTTTGGCCAACCAAGCAAGCTTGCAAAGGAAATCTGCACTACAATGAAGTCTCACTTCCCCCCGGTCAAAAGGGCCATCTGAAAAAAGTGTAAAATCCAGAAAGGCAACAGGCCATTGAGAACTGGGAGCCTTGTTATGCTGATGGGCGGGATGTAAATTGCCAACAGACACTTGGGAGAAGTGTATGGTGTTTCCTGAAACATCTAAAAAACAAAGCAACAGAGCCTAGGGCACTTCCACTTATGGTCCTATAGCTTAGGGAAATTAAAATCAAAAAGACACAGCCACCCCAAAGTTTGGAACGGCTCTGTTTACAAGAACCTCGTTTACAGTACAAGTTCAACATCGCAGAAAGGGAAAAATGGATAAACAAGTTGTGGTATTCACTTACAAAGCAATATCACTCAGCAATGAAATCTATGTCATCAGGCCCTTAGCAGCACAATGAGTGGATTCAGGTATGATGATTCTAACTGAAATAAGTCACACAGAAAAAGAAACATCATAAGATATCAGTAATACACGGAATGGAAACTTGGCTACACAGGAACTGAATTACAGAACAGAACAGGGTCTCAAATTTAGAAAAACAACTTATGCTTGCTTAAGGGGAAAGGTGAGTTGGGGTGCTGCATAAAACCAGAGATTGAAATGAGCACAGATAAAGTTCCTTAAGCCAAATATGGAATAGACAAGAGCTACTCCTTGCTCAACGAAATGGACTCAACACTGCATATTAAACGCCTAAGAATGTACCTGACTTGTAAGTATCTTAAAACCTATGGATTGCTAGTCTCCGAAAGAGAATCAAGCATGTGTACAGGGGCATAAACGCAGCAGTGATAGGATTGGAGAGGTTCGGTGAGCAAATGAAGACCCTTTGAAGTCATATTGCATGGTACCCATTCCACGGGTTTCAAATACCCAGGTTTAAGGTATTCTTCCTTCAGCTAAAACATGCATGTGGAACCCAGAGTATGATCAACCATGTGATCGGGAGACGTGTTCAAATATGTCTCAGTTTTCCTCCCCTGGTACTCGGGTGCAACATTCCAGACGCTTTACTAACACTCTCCCCACTTGGAGAGTCAGTCCCTTTAACCTCCTGTTTGGCCCAGTTTGCAATTTCTGCGGAAGATGAACAGGAATAGCGAGAACCAATGAGAGGCTAGCTGGAGGTGTCTGGACGGGCAAATTTAACTCTCATTTCCCACCAGGAAGAGGAATTAACCAAAGGCTCAGCATGCCGGGCCGGAACCAGATTAGGGCCTGAAGCCATCCTGCGGTGTTGAGGCCAGGTCACAAGAAAGCGAGTTGAAGAAAGGAGCTCAGGGGCACTGTAATTCACAAACCTGCAGAGTTATAAATGACAGCTATCGTCCAAAAATAGACTGAAGTAAGGCTGCCAAGAGGACTTGAAAGCGGGGCAGAATTGCAGGAAACCGATTTCAGGAGGTAGACTGGAATTGCATTGAAAGCATAGGAAAAGAGGCAGAACGTACACAATGATGCACTTGGCCAAAAAGGGCGTATGCGTTTTTTCCTGAATATATTCAGGAAAAACGCATACGCCCTTTTTGGCCAACCAAGCAAGCTTGCAAAGGAAATCTGCACTACAATGAAGTCTCACTTCCCCCCGGTCAAAAGGGCCATCTGAAAAAAGTGTAAAATCCAGAAAGGCAGGACAGGCCATGGAGAACTGGGAGCCTTGTTATGCTGATGGGCGGGATGTAAATTGCCAACAACCACTCGGGAGAAGTGTATGGTGTTTCCTGAAACATCTAAAAAACAAAGCAACAGAGCCTAGGGCACTTCCACTTATGGTCCTATAGCTTAGGGAAATTAAAATCAAAAAGACACAGCCACCCCAAAGTTTGGAACGGCTCTGTTTACAAGAACCTTGTTTACAGTACAAGTTCAACATCGCAGAAAGTGAAAAATGGATAAAGAAGTTGTGGTATTTACTTACAAAGCAATATCACTCAGCAATGAAATCTGTGTCATCAGGCCCTTAGCAGCACAATGAGTGGATTCAGGTACGATGATTCTAACTGAAATAAGTCACACAGAAAAAGAAACATCATAAGATATCAGTAATACACGGAATGGAAACTTGGCTACACAGGAACTGAATTACAGAACAGAACAGGGTCTCAAATTTAGAAAACCAACTTATGCTTGCTTAAGGGTAAAGGTGAGTTGGGGTGCTGCATAAAACCAGAGATTGAAATGAGCACAGATAAAGTTCCTTAAGCCAAATATGGAATAGACAAGAGCTACTCCTTGCTCAACGAAATGGACTCAACACCCCATATTAAACGCCTAAGAATGTACCTGACTAGTAAGTATCTTAAAACCTATGGATTGCTATGTCTCCGAAAGAGAATCAAGCATGTGTACAGGGGCATAAACGCAGCAGTGATAGGATTGGAGACGTTCGGTTAGCAAATGAAGACCCTTTGAAGTCATATTGCATGGTACCCATTCCACGGGTTTCAACTACCCAGGTTTAAGGTATTCTTCCTTCAGCTAAAACATGCATGTGGAACCCAGAGTATGATCAACCATGTGATCGGGAGACGTGTTCAAATATGTCTCAGTTTTCCTCCCCTGGTACTCGGGTGCAACATTCCAGACGCTTTACTAACACTCTCCCCACTTGGAGAGTCAGTCCCTTTAACCTCCTGTTTGGCCCAGTTTGCAATTTCTGCGGAAGATGAACAGGAATAGCGAGAACGAATGAGAGGCTAGCTGGAGGTGTCTGGACGGGCAAATTTAACTCTCATTTCCCACCAGGAAGAGGAATTAACCAAAGGCTCAGCATGCCGGGCCGGAACCAGATTAGGGCCTGAAGCCATCCTGCGGTGTTGCGGCCAGGTCACAAGAAAGCGAGTTGAAGAAAGGAGCTCAGGGGCACTGTAATTCACAAACCTGCAGAGTTATAAATGACAGCTATCGTCCAAAAATAGACTGAAGTAAGGCTGCCAAGAGGACTTGAAAGCGGGGCAGAATTGCAGGAAACCGATTTCAGGAGGTAGACTGGAATTGCATTGAAAGCATAGGAAAAGAGGCAGGACGTCCACAATGATACACTTGGCCAAAAAGGGCGTATGCGTTTTTTCCTGAATATATTCAGGAAAAAACGCATACGCCCTTTTTGGCCAACCAAGCAAGCTTGCAAAGGAAATCTGCACTACAATGAAGTCTCACTTCCCCCCGGTCAAAAGGGCCATCTGAAAAAAGTGTAAAATCCAGAAAGGCAGGACAGGCCATGGAAAACTGGGAGCCTTGTTATGCTGATGGGCGGGATGTAAATTGCCAACAACCACTCGGGAGAAGTGTATGGTGTTTCCTGAAACATCTAAAAAACAAAGCAACAGAGCCTAGGGCACTGCCACTTATGGTCCTATAGCTTAGGGAAATTAAAATCAAAAAGACACAGCCACCCCAAAGTTTGGGACGCCTCTGTTTACAAGAACCTCGTTTACAGTACAAGTTCAACATCGCAGAAAGTGAAAAATGGATAAAGAAGTTGTGGTATTTACTTACAAAGCAATATCACTCAGCAATGAAATCTATGTCATCAGGCCCTTAGCATCACAATAAGTGGATTCAGGTATGATGATTCTAACTGAAATAAGTCACACAGAAAAAGAAACATCATAAGATATCAGTAATACACGGAATGTAAACTTGGCTACACAGGAACTGAATTACAGAACAGAACAGGGTCTCAAATTTAGAAAACCAACTTATGCTTGCTTAAGGGTAAAGGTGAGTTGGGGTGCTGCATAAAACCAGAGATTGAAATGAGCACAGATAAAGTTCCTTAAGTCAAATATGGAATAGACAAGAGCTACTCCTTGCTCAACGAAATGGACTCAACACCGCATATTAAACGCCTAAGAATGTACCTGACTAGTAAGTATCTTAAAACCTATGGATTGCTATGTCTCCGAAAGAGAATCAAGCATGTGTACAGGGGCATAAACGCAGCAGTGATAGGATTGGAGAGGTTCGGTGAGCAAATGAAAACCCTTTGAAGTCATATTGCATGGTACCCATTACACGGGTCTCAACTCTCCAGGTTTAAGGTATTCTTCCTTCAGCTAAAACATGCATGTGGAACCCAAGTATGATCAACCATGTGAACGGGAGACGTGTTCAAATATGTCTCAGTTTTCCTCCCCTGGTACTCGGGTGCAACATTCCAGACGCTTTACTAACACTCTCCCCACTTGGAGAGTCAGTCCCTTTAACCTCCTGTTTGGCCCAGTTTGCAATTTCTGCGGAAGATGAACAGGAATAGCGAGAACGAATGAGAGGCTAGCTGGAGGTGTCTGGACGGGCAAATTTAACTCTCATTTCCCAACAGGAAGAGGAAATAACCAAAGGCTCAGCGTGCCGTACCAGAACCAGATTAGGGCCTGAAGCCATCCTGCGGTGTTGCAGCCAGCTCAAAAGAAAGCGAGTTGAAGAAAGGAGCTCAGGGGCACTGTAATTCACAAACCTGCAGAGTTATAAATGACAGCTATCGTCCAAAAATATACTGAAGTAAGGCTGCCAAGAGGACTTGAAAGCGGGGCAGAATTGCAGGAAACCGATTTCAGGAGGTAGACTGGAATTGCATTGAAAGCATAGGAAAAGAGGCAGAACGTCCACAATGATGCACTTGGCCAAAAAGGGCGTATGGGTTTTTTCCTGAATATATTCAGGAAAAAACGCATACGCCCTTTTTGGCCAACCAAGCAAGCTTGCAAAGGAAATCTGCACTACAATGAAGTCTCACTTCCCCCCGGTCAAAAGGGCCATCTGAAAAACGTGTAAAATCCAGAAAGGCAGGACAGGCCATGGAGAACTGGGAGCCTTGTTATGCTGATGGGCGGGATGTAAATTGCCAACAACCACTCGGGAGAAGTGTATGGTGTTTCCTGAAACATCTAAAAAACAAAGCAACAGAGCCTAGGGCACTTCCACTTATGGTCCTATAGCTTAGGGAAATTAAAATCAAAAAGACACAGCCACCCCAAAGTTTGGAACGGCTCTGTTTACAAGAACCTCGTTTACAGTACAAGTTCAACATCGCAGAAAGTGAAAAATGGATAAAGAAGTTGTGGTATTTACTTACAAAGCAATATCACTCAGCAATGAAATCTGTGTCCTCAGGCCCTTAGCAGCACAATGAGTGGATTCAGGTATGATGATTCTAACTGAAATAAGTCACACAGAAAAAGAAACATCATAAGATATCAGTAATACACGGAATGTAAACTTGGCTACACAGGAACTGAATTACAGAACAGAACAGGGTCTCAAATTTAGAAAACCAACTTATTCTTGCTTAAGGGTAAAGGTGAGTTGGGGTGCTACATAAAACCAGAGATTGAAATGAGCACAGATAAAGTTCCTTAAGCCAAATATGGAATAGACAAGAGCTACTCCTTCCTCAACGAAATGGACTCAACACCCCATATTAAACGCCTAAGAATGTACCTGACTAGTAAGTATCTTAAAACCTATGGATTGCTATGTCTCCGAAAGAGAATCAAGCATGTGTACAGGGGCATAAACGCAGCAGTGATAGGATTGGAGAGGTTCGGTGAGCAAATGAAGACCCTTTGAAGTCATATTGCATGGTACCCATTCCACGGGTTTCAACTACCCAGGTTTAAGGTATTCTTCCTTCAGCTAAAACATGCATGTGGAACCTAGAGTATGATCAACCATGTGAACGGGAGACGTGTTCAAATATGTCTCAGTTTTCCTCCCCTGGTACTCGGGTGCAACATTCCAGACGCTTTACTAACACTCTCCCCACTTGGAGAGTCAGCGCCTTTAACCTCCTGTTTGGCCCAGTTTGCAATTTCTGCGGAAGATGAACAGGAATAGCGAGAACCAATGAGAGGCTAGCTGGAGGTGTCTGGACGGGCAAATTTAACTCTCATTTCCCACCAGGAAGAGGAAATAACCAAAGGCTCAGTGTGCCGTGCCGGAACCAGATTAGGGCCTGAAGCCATCCTGCGGTGTTGCGGCCAGGTCACAAGAAAGCGAGTTGAAGAAAGGAGCTCAGGGGCACTGTAATTCACAAACCTGCAGAGTTATAAATGACAGCTATCGTCCAAAAATAGACTGAAGTAAGGCTGCCAAGAGGACTTGAAAGCGGGGCAGAATTGCAGGAAACCGATTTCAGGAGGTAGACTGGAATTGCATTGAAAACATAGGAAAAGAGGCAGAACGTCCACAATGATGCACTTGGCCAAAAAGGGCGTATGCGTTTTTTCCTGAATATATTCAGGAAAAAACGCATACGCCCTTTTTGGCCAACCAAGCAAGCTTGCAAAGGAAATCTGCACTACAATGAAGTCTCACTTCCCCCCAGTCAAAAGGGCCATCTGAAAAAAGTGTAAAATCCAGAAAGGCAACAGGCCATTGAGAACTGGGAGCCTTGTTATGCTGATGGGCGGGATGTAAATTGCCAACAGACACTCGGGAGAAGTGTATGGTGTTTCCTGAAACATCTAAAAAACAAAGCAACAGAGCCTAGGGCACTTCCACTTATGGTCCTATAGCTTAGGGAAATTAAAATGAAAAAGACACAGCCACCCCAAAGTTTGGAACGGCTCTGTTTACAAGAACCTCGTTTACAGTACAAGTTCAACATCGCAGAAAGTGAAAAATGGATAAAGAAGTTGTGGTATTTACTTACAAAGCAATATCACTCAGCAATGAAATCTGTGTCATCAGGCCCTTAGCAGCACAATGAGTGGATTCAGGTATGATGATTCTAACTGAAATAAGTCACACAGAAAAAGAAACATCATAAGATATCAGTAATACACGGAATGGAAACTTGGCTACACAGGAACTGAATTACAGAACAGAACAGGGTCTCAAATTTAGAAAAACAACTTATTCTTGCTTAAGGGTAAAGGTGAGTTGGGGTGCTGCATAAAACCAGAGATTGAAATGAGCACAGATAAAGTTCCTTAAGCCAAATATGGAATAGACAAGAGCTACTCCTTGCTCAACGAAATGGACTCAACACCCCATATTAAACGCCTAAGAATGTACCTGACTAGTAAGTATCTTAAAACCTATGGATTGCTATGTCTCCGAAAGAGAATCAAGCATGTGTACAGGCGCATAAACGCAGCAGTGATAGGAATGGAGAGGTTCGGTGAGCAAATGAAGACCCTTTGAAATCATATTGCATGGTACCCATTCCACGGGTTTCAACTACCCAGGTTTAAGGTATTCTTCCTTCAGCTAAAACATGCATGTGGAACCTAGAGTATGATCAACCATGTGATCGGGAGACGTGTTCAAATATGTCTCAGTTTTCCTCCCCTGGTACTCGGGTGCAACATTCCAGACGCTTTACTAACACTCTCCCCACTTGGAGAGTCAGCACCTTTAACCTCCTGTTTGGCACAGTTTGCAATTTCTGCGGAAGATGAACAGGAATAGCGAGAACCAATGAGAGGCTAGCTGGAGGTGTCTGGACGGGCAAATTTAACTCTCATTTCCCACCAGGAAGAGGAAATAACCAAAGGCTCAGCGTGCCGTACCGGAACCAGATTAGGGCCTGAAGCCATCCTGCGGTGTTGCGGCCAGGTCACAAGAAAGCGAGTTGAAGAAAGGAGCTCAGGGGCACTGTAATTCACACACCTGCAGAGTTATAAATGACAGCTATCGTCCAAAAATAGACTGAAGTAAGGCTGCCAAGAGGACTTGAAAGCGGGGCAGAATTGCAGGAAACCGATTTCAGGAGGTAGACTGGAATTGCATTGAAAGCATAGGAAAAGAGGCAGAACGTCCACAATGATGCACTTGGACAAAAAGGGCGTATGCGTTTTTTCCTGAATATATTCAGGAAAAAACGCATACGCCCTTTTTGGCCAACCAAGCAAGCTTGCAAAGGAAATCTGCACTACAATGAAGTCTCACTTCCCCCCGGTCAAAAGGGCCATCTGAAAAAAGTGTAAAATCCAAAAAGGCAACAGGCCATTGAGAACTGGGAGCCTTGTTATGCTGATGGGCGGGATGTAAATTGCCAACAGACACTTGGGAGAAGTGTATGGTGTTTCCTGAAACATCTAAAAAACAAAGCAACAGAGCCTAGGGCACTTCCACTTATGGTCCTATAGCTTAGGGAAATTAAAATCAAAAAGACACAGCCACCCCAAAGTTTGGAACGGCTCTGTTTACAAGAACCTCGTTTACAGTACAAGTTCAACATCGCAGAAAGGGAAAAATGGATAAACAAGTTGTGGTATTCACTTACAAAGCAATATCACTCAGCAATGAAATCTATGTCATCAGGCCCTTAGCAGCACAATGAGTGGATTCAGGTATGATGATTCTAACTGAAATAAGTCACACAGAAAAAGAAACATCATAAGATATCACTAATACACGGAATGGAAACTTGGCTACACAGGAACTGAATTACAGAACAGAACAGGGTCTCAAATTTAGAAAAACAACTTATGCTTGCTTAAGGGGAAAGGTGAGTTGGGGTGCTGCATAAAACCAGAGATTGAAATGAGCACAGATAAAGTTCCTTAAGCCAAATATGGAATAGACAAGAGCTACTCCTTGCTCAACGAAATGGACTCAACACTGCATATTAAACGCCTAAGAATGTACCTGACTTGTAAGTATCTTAAAACCTATGGATTGCTATGTCTCCGAAAGAGAATCAAGCATGTGTACAGGGGCATAAACGCAGCAGTGATAGGATTGGAGAGGTTCGGTGAGCAAATGAAGACCCTTTGAAGTCATATTGCATGGTACCCATTCCACGGGTTTCAAATACCCAGGTTTAAGGTATTCTTCCTTCAGCTAAAACATGCATGTGGAACCCAGAGTATGATCAACCATGTGATCGGGAGACGTGTTCAAATATGTCTCAGTTTTCCTCCCCTGGTACTCGGGTGCAACATTCCAGACGCTTTACTAACACTCTCCCCACTTGGAGAGTCAGTCCCTTTAACCTCCTGTTTGGCCCAGTTTGCAATTTCTGCGGAAGATCAACAGGAATAGCGAGAACCAAGGAGAGGCTAGCTGCAGGTGTCTGGACGGGCAAATTTAACTCTCATTTCCCACCAGGAAGAGGAATTAACCAAAGGCTCAGCATGCCGGGCCGGAACCAGATTAGGGCCTGAAGCCATCCTGCGGTGTTGAGGCCAGGTCACAAGAAAGCGAGTTGAAGAAAGGAGCTCAGGGGCACTGTAATTCACAAACCTGCAGAGTTATAAATGACAGCTATCGTCCAAAAATAGACTGAAGTAAGGCTGCCAAGAGGACTTGAAAGCGGGGCAGAATTGCAGGAAACCGATTTCAGGAGGTAGACTGGAATTGCATTGAAAGCATAGGAAAAGAGGCAGGACGTCCACAATGATGCACTTGGCCAAAAAGGGCGTATGCGTTTTTTCCTGAATATATTCAGGAAAAAACGCATACGCCCTTTTTGGCCAACCAAGCAAGCTTGCAAAGGAAATCTGCACTACAATGAAGTCTCACTTCCCCCCGGTCAAAAGGGCCATCTGAAAAAAGTGTAAAATCCAGAAAGGCAGGACAGGCCATGGAAAACTGGGAGCCTTGTTATGCTGATGGGCGGGATGTAAATTGCCAACAACCACTCGGGAGAAGTGTATGGTGTTTCCTGAAACATCTAAAAAACAAAGCAACAGAGCCTAGGGCACTGCCACTTATGGTCCTATAGCTTAGGGAAATTAAAATCAAAAAGACACAGCCACCCCAAAGTTTGGGACGCCTCTGTTTACAAGAACCTCGTTTACAGTACAAGTTCAACATCGCAGAAAGTGAAAAATGGATAAAGAAGTTGTGGTATTTACTTACAATGCAATATCACTCAGCAATGAAATCTATGTCATCAGGCCCTTAGCATCACAATAAGTGGATTCAGGTATGATGATTCTAACTGAAATAAGTCACACAGAAAAAGAAACATCATAAGATATCAGTAATACACGGAATGTAAACTTGGCTACACAGGAACTGAATTACAGAACAGAACAGGGTCTAAAATTTAGAAAACCAACTTATGCTTGCTTAAGGGTAAAGGTGAGTTGGGGTGCTGCATAAAACCAGAGATTGAAATGAGCACAGATAAAGTTCCTTAAGTCAAATATGGAATAGACAAGAGCTACTCCTTGCTCAACGAAATGGACTCAACACCGCATATTAAACGCCTAAGAATGTACCTGACTAGTAAGTATCTTAAAACCTATGGATTGCTATGTCTCCGAAAGAGAATCAAGCATGTGTACAGGGGCATAAACGCAGCAGTGATAGGATTGGAGAGGTTCGGTGAGCAAATGAAGACCCTTTGAAGTCATATTGCATGGTACCCATTACACGGGTCTCAACTCTCCAGGTTTAAGGTATTCTTCCTTCAGCTAAAACATGCATGTGGAACCCAAGTATGATCAACCATGTGAACGGGAGACGTGTTCAAATATGTCTCAGTTTTCCTCCCCTGGTACTCGGGTGCAACATTCCAGACGCTTTACTAACACTCTCCCCACTTGGAGAGTCAGTCCCTTTAACCTCCTGTTTGGCCCAGTTTGCAATTTCTGCGGAAGATGAACAGGAATAGCGAGAACCAATGAGAGGGTAGCTGGAGGTGTCTGGACGGGCAAATTTAACTCTCATTTCCCAACAGGAAGAGGAAATAACCAAAGGCTCAGCGTGCCGTACCGGAACCAGATTAGGGCCTGAAGCCATCCTGCGGTGTTGCAGCCAGCTCAAAAGAAAGCGAGTTGAAGAAAGGAGCTCAGGGGCACTGTAATTCACAAACCTGCAGAGTTATAAATGACAGCTATCGTCCAAAAATATACTGAAGTAAGGCTGCCAAGAGGACTTGAAAGCGGGGCAGAATTGCAGGAAACCGATTTCAGGAGGTAGACTGGAATTGCATTGAAAGCATAGGAAAAGAGGCAGAACGTCCACAATGATGCACTTGGCCAAAAAGGGCGTATGGGTTTTTTCCTGAATATATTCAGGAAAAAACGCATACGCCCTTTTTGGCCAACCAAGCAAGCTTGCAAAGGAAATCTGCACTACAATGAAGTCTCACTTCCCCCCGGTCAAAAGGGCCATCTGAAAAAAGTGTAAAATCCAGAAAGGCAGGACAGGCCATGGAGAACTGGGAGCCTTGTTATGCTGAAGGGCGGGATGTAAATTGCCAACAAACACTCGGGAGAAGTGTATGGTGTTTCCTGAAACATCTAAAAAACAAAGCAACAGAGCCTAGGGCACTTCCACTTATGGTCCTATAGCTTAGGGAATTTAAAATCAAAAAGACACAGCCACCCCAAAGTTTCGAATGGCTCTGTTTACAAGAACCTCGTTTACAGTACAAGTTCAACATCGCAGAAAGTGAAAAATGGATAAAAAAGTTGTGGTATTTACTTACAAAGCAATATCACTCAGCAATGAAATCTGTGTCATCAGGCCCTTAGCAGCACAATGAGTGGATTCAGGTATGATGATTCTAACTGAAATAAGTCACACAGAAAAAGAAACATCATAAGATATCAGTAATACACGGAATGGAAACTTGGCTACACAGGAACTGAATTACAGAACAGAACAGGGTCTCAAATTTAGAAAACCAACTTATGCTTGCTTAAGGGTAAAGGTGAGTTGGGGTGCTGCATAAAACCAGAGATTGAAATGAGCACAGATAAAGTTCCTTAAGCCAAATATGGAATAGACAAGAGCTACTCCTTGCTCAACGAAATGGACTCAACACTCCATATTAAACGCCTAAGAATGTACCTGACTAGTAAGTATCTTAAAACCTATGGATTGCTATGTCTCCGAAAGAGAATCAAGCATGTGTACAGGGGCATAAACGCAGCAGTGATAGGATTGGAGAGGTTCGGTGAGCAAATGAAGACCCTTTGAAATCAAATTGCATGGTACCCATTCCACGGGTTTCAACTACCCAGGTTTAAGGTATTCTTCCTTCAGCTAAAACATGCATGTGGAACCTAGAGTATGATCAACCATGTGATCGGGAGACGTGTTCAAATATGTCTCAGTTTTCCTCCCCTGGTACTCGGGTGCAACATTCCAGACGCTTTACTAACACTCTCCCCACTTGGAGAGTCAGTCCCTTTAACCTCCTGTTTGGCCCAGTTTGCAATTTCTGCGGAAGATGAACAGGAATAGCGAGAACCAATGAGAGGCTAGCTGGAGGTGTCTGGACGGGCAAATTTACTCTCATTTCCCACCAGGAAGAGGAATTAACCAAAGGCTCAGCATGCCGGGCCGGAACCAGATTAGGGCCTGAAGCCATCCTGCGGTGTTGCGGCCAGGTCACAAGAAAGCGAGTTGAAGAAAGGAGCTCAGGGGCACTGTAATTCACAAACCTGCAGAGTTATAAATGACAGCTATCGTCCAAAAATAGACTGAAGTAAGGCTGCCAAGAGGACTTGAATGCGGGACAGAATTGCAGGAACCCGATTTCAGGAGGTAGACTGGAATTGCATTGAAAGCATAGGAAAAGAGGCAGAACGTCCACAATGATGCACTTGGCCAAAAAGGGCGTATGCGTTTTTTCCTGAATATATTCAGGAAAAAACGCATACGCCCTTTTTGGCCAACCAAGCAAGCTTGCAAAGGAAATCTGCACTACAATGAAGTCTCACTTCCCCCCGGTCAAAAGGGCCATTTGAAAAAAGTGTAAAATCCAGAAAGGCAGGACAGGCCATGGAGAACTGGGAGCCTTGTTATGCTGATGGGCGGGATGTAAATTGCCAACAACCACTTGGGAGAAGTGTATGGTGTTTCCTGAAACATCTAAAAAACAAAGCAACAGAACCTAGGGCACTTCCACTTATGGTCCTATAGCTTAGGGAAATTAAAATCAAAAAGACACAGCCACCCCAAAGTTTGGAACGGCTCTGTTTACAAGAACCTCGTTTACAGTACAAGTTCAACATCGCAGAAAGTGAAAAATGGATAAAGAAGTTGTGGTATTTACGTACAAAGCAATATCACTCAGCAATGAAATCTGTGTCATCAGGCCCGTAGCAGCACAATGAGTGGATTCAGGTACGATGATTCTAACTGAAATAAGTCACACAGAAAAAGAAACATCATAAGATATCACTAATACACGGAATGTAAACTTGGCTACACAGGAACTGCATTCCAAAACAGAACAGGGTCTCAAATTTAGAAAACCAACTTATGCTTGCTTAAGGGGAAAGGTGAGTTGGGGTGCTGCATAAAACCAGAGATTGAAATGAGCACAGAAAAAGTTCCTTAAGCCAAATATGGAATAGACAAGAGCTACTCCTTGCTCAATGAAATGGACTCAAAACCCCATATTAAACGCCTAAGAATGTACCTGACTAGTAAGTATCTTAAAACCTATGGATTGCTATGTCTCCAAAAGAGAATCAAGCATGTGTACAGGGGCATAAACGCAGCAGTGATAGGATTGGAGAGGTTCGGAGAGCAAATGAAGACCCTTTGAAGTCATATTGCATGGTACCCATTACACGGGTCTTATCTCTCCAGGTTTAAGGTATTCTTCCTTCAGCTAAAACATGCATGTGGAACCCAGAGTATGATCAACCATGTGAACGGGAGACGTGTTCAAATATGTCTCAGTTTTCCTCCCCTGGTACTCGGGTGCAATATTCCAGACGCTTTACTAACACTCTCCCCACTTGGAGAGTCAGTCCCTTTAACCTCCTGTTTGGCCCAGTTTGCAATTTCTGCGGAAGATGAACAGGAATAGCGAGAACCAATGAGAGACTACCTGGAGGTGTCTGGACGGGCAAATTTAACTCTTATTTCCCACCAGGAAGAGGAATTAACCAAAGGCTCAGCGTGCCGTGCCGGAACCAGATTAGGGCCTGAAGCCATCCTGCGGTGTTGCGGCCAGGTCACAAGAAAGCGAGTTGAAGAAAGGAGCTCAGGGGCACTGTAATTCACAAACCTGCAGAGTTATAAATGACAGCTATCGTCCAAAAAATAGACTGAAGTAAGGCTGCCAAGAGGACTTGAAAGCGGGGCAGAATTGCAGGAAACCGATTTCAGGAGGTAGACTGGAATTGCATTGAAAGCATAGGAAAAGAGGCAGAACGTCCACAATGATGCATTTGGCCAAAAAGGGCGTATGCGTTTTTTCCTGAATATATTCAGGAAAAAACTCATACGCCCTTTTTGGCCAACCAAGCAAGCTTGCAAAGGAAATCTGCACTACAATGAAGTCTCACTTCCCCCCGGTCAAAAGGGCCATCTGAAAAAAGTGTAAAATCCAGAAAGGCAGGACAGGCCATGGAGAACTGGGAGCCTTGTTATGCTGATGGGCGGGATGTAAATTGCCAACAGACACTTGGGAGAAGTGTATGGTGTTTCCTGAAACATCTAAAAAACAAAGCAACAGAAGCTAGGGCACTTCCACTTATGGTCCTATAGCTTAGGGAAATTAAAATCAAAAAGACACAGCCACCCCAAAGTTTGGAACGGCTCTGTTTACAAGAACCTCGTTTACAGTACAAGTTCAACATCGCAGAAAGTGAAAAATGGATAAAGAAGTTGTGGTATTTACTTACAAAGCAATATCACTCAGCAATGAAATCTGTGTCATCTGGCCCTTAGCAGCACAATGAGTGGATTCAGGTATGATGATTCTAACTGAAATAAGTCACACAGAAAAAGAAACATCATAAGATATCAGTAATACACGGAATGTAAACTTGGCTACACAGGAACTGAATTACAGAACAGAACAGGGTCTCAAATTTAGAAAACCAACTTATGCTTGCTTAAGGGTAAAGGTGAGTTGGGGTGCTGCATAAAACCAGAGATTGAAATGAGCACAGATAAAGTTCCTTAAGCCAAATATGGAATAGACAAGAGCTACTCCTTGCTCAACGAAATGGACTCAACACCGCATATTAAACGCCTAAGAATGTACCTGACTAGTAAGTATCTTAAAACCTATGGATTGCTATGTCTCCGAAAGAGAATCAAGCATGTGTACAGGGGCATAAACGCAGCAGTGATAGGATTGGAGAGGTTCGGTGAGCAAATGAAGACCCTTTGAAGTCATATTGCATGGTACCCATTACACGGGTCTCAACTCTCCAGGTTTAAGGTATTCTTCATTCAGCTAAAACATGCATGTGGAACCCAGATTATGATCAACCATGTGAATGGGAGACGTGTTCAAATATGTCTCAGTTTTCCTCCCCTGGTACTCGGGTGCAACATTCCAGACGCTTTACTAACACTGTCCCGACTTGGAGAGTCAGTCCCTTTAACCTCCTGTTTGGCCCAGTTTGCAATTTCTGCGGAAGATGAACAGGAATAGCGAGAACCAATGAGAGGCTAGCTGGAGGTGTCTGGACGGGCAAATTTAACTCTCATTTCCCACCAGGAAGAGGAATTAACCAAAGGCTCAGCATGCCGGGCCGGAACCAGATTAGGGCCTGAAGCCATCCTGCGGTGTTGTGGCCAGGTCACAAGAAAGCGAGTTGAAGAAAGGAGCTCAGGGGCACTGCAATTCACAAACATGCAGAGTTATAAATGACAGCTATCGTCCAAAAATAGACTGAAGTAAGGCTGCCAAGAGGACTTGAAAGCGGGGCAGAATTGCAGGAAACCGATTTCAGGAGGTAGACTGGAATTGCATTGAAAGCATAGGAAAAGAGGCAGAACGTCCACAATGATGCACTTGGCCAAAAAGGGCGTATGCGTTTTTTCCTGAATATATTCAGGAAAAAACGCATACGCCCTTTTTGGCCAACCAAGCAAGCTTGCAAAGGAAATCTGCACTACAATGAAGTCTCACTTCTCCCCGGTCAAAAGGGCCATCTGAAAAAAGTGTAAAATCCAGAAAGGCAGGACAGGCCATGGAGAACTGGGAGCCTTGTTATGCTGATGGGCGGGATGTAAATTGCCAACAGACACTCAGGAGAAGTGTATGGTGTTTCCTGAAACATCTAAAAAACAAAGCAACAGAGCCTAGGGCACTTCCGCTTATGGTCCTATAGCTTAGGGAAATTAAAATAAAAAAGACACAGCCACCACAAAGTTTGGGACGCCTCCGTTTACAAGAACCTCGTTTACCGTACAAGTTCAATATCACAGAAAGTGAAAAATGGAAAAAGAACTTGTGGTACTTACGTACAATGCAGTATCACTCAGCAATGAAATCTATGTCATCAGGCCCGTAGCAGCATAATGAGTGGATTAAGGTATGATGATTCTAACTGAAATAAGTCACACAGAAAAAGAAACATCATAAGATATCACTAATACACGGAATGTAAACTTAGCTACACAGGAACTGCATTCCAAAACAGAACAGGGTCTCAAATTTAGAAAACCAACTTATGCTTGCTTAAGGTGAAAGGTGAGTTGGGGTGCTGCATAAAACCAGAGATTGAAATGAGCACAGATAAAGTTCCTTAAGCCAAATATGGAATAGACAAGAGCTACTCCTTGCTCAACGAAATGGACACAAAACCCATATTAAACGCCTAAGAATGCACCTGACTAGTAAGTATCTTAAAACCTATGGATTGCTATGTCTCCAAAAGAGAATCAAGCATGTGTACAGGGGCATAAACGCAGCAGTGATAGGATTGTAGAGGTTCGGTGAGCAAATGGAGACCCTTTGAAGTCATATTGCATGGTACCCATTCCACGGGTTTCAACTACCCAGGTTTAAGGTATTCTTCCTTCAGCTAAAACATGCATGTGGGACCTAGAGTATGATCAACCATGTGATCGGGAGACGTGTTCAAATATGTCTCAGTTTTCGTACCCTGGTACTCGGGTGCAACATTCCAGACGCTTTACTAACACTCTCCCCACTTGGAGAGTCAGTCCCTTTAACCTCCTGTTTTGCCCAGTTTGCAATTTCTGTGGAAGATGAACAGGAATAGCGAGAACCAATGAGAGACTAGCTGGAGGTGTCTGGATGGGCAAATTTAACTCTCATTTCCCACCAGGAAGAGGAATTAACCAAAGGCTCAGCGTGCCGTGCCAGAACCAGATTAGGGCCTGAAGACATCCTGCGGTGTTGCGGCCAGGTCACAAGAAAGCGAGTTGAAGAAAGGAGCTCAGGGGCACTGTAATTCACAAACCTGCAGAGTTATAAATGACAGCTATCGTCCAAAAATAGACTGAAGTAAGGCTGCCAAGAGGACTTGAAAGCGGGGCAGAATTGCAGGAAACCGATTTCAGGAGGTAGACTGGAATTGCATTGAAAGCATAGGAAAAGAGGCAGAACGTCCACAATGATGCACTTGGCCAAAAAGGGCGTATGCGTTTTTTCCTGAATATATTCAGGAAAAAACGCATACGCCCTTTTTGGCCAACCAAGCAAGCTTGCAAAGGAAATCTGCACTACAATGAAGTCTCACTTCCCCCCGGTCAAAAGGGCCATCTGAAAAAAGTGTAAAATCCAGAAAGGCAGGACAGGCCATGGAGAACTGGGAGCCTTGTTATGATGAGGGGCGGGATGTAAATTGCCAACAACCACTCGGGAGAAGTGTATGGTGTTTCCTGAAACATCTAAAAAACAAAGCAACAGAGCCTAGGGCACTTCTACTTATGGTCCTATAGCTTAGGGAAATTAAATACAAAAAGACACAGCCACCCCAAAGTTTGGAACGGCTCTGTTTACAAGAACCTCATTTACAGTACAAGTTCAACATCGCAGAAAGTGAAAAATGGATAAAGAACTTGTGGTACTTACGTACAATGCAGTATCACTCAGCAATGAAATCTATGTCATCAGGCCCGTAGCAGCATAATGAGTGGATTCAGGTACGATGATTCTAACTGAAATAAGTCACACAGAAAAAGAAACATCATAAGATATCACTAATACACGGAATGTAAACTTGGCTACACAGGAACTGAATTACAGAACAGAACAGGGTCTCAAATTTAGAAAACCAACTTATGCTTGCTTAAGGGTAAAGGTGAGTTGGGGTGCTGCATAAAACCAGAGATTGAAATGAGCACAGATAAAGTTCCTTAAGCCAAATATGGAATAGACAAGAGCTACTCCTTGCTCAACGAAATGGACTCAACACCGCATATTAAATGCCTAAGAATGTACCTGATTAGTAAGTATCTTAAAACCTATGGATTGCTATGTCTCCGAAAGAGAATCAAGCATGTGTACAGGGGCATAAACGCAGCAGTGATAGGATTGGAGAGGTTCGGTGAGCAAATGAAGACCCTTTGAAGTCATATTGCATGGTACCCATTCCACGGGTTTCAACTACCCAGGTTTAAGGTATTCTTCCTTCAGCTAAAACATGCATGTGGGACCTAGAGTATGATCAATCATGTGATTGGGAGACGTGTTCAAATATGTCTCAGTTTTCGTACCCTGGTACTCGGGTGCAACATTCCAGACGCTTTACTAACACTCTCCCCACTTGGAGAGTCAGTCCCTTTAACCTCCTGTTTGGCCCAGTTTGCAATTTCTGTGGAAGATGAACAGGAATAGCGAGAACCAATGAGAGACTAGCTGGAGGTGTCTGGATGGGCAAATTTAACTCTCATTTCCCACCAGGAAGAGGAATTAACCAAAGGCTCAGCGTGCCGTGCCAGAACCAGATTAGGGCCTGAAGACATCCTGCGGTGTTGCGGCCAGGTCACAAGAAAGCGAGTTGAAGAAAGGAGCTCAGGGGCACTGTAATTCACAAACCTGCAGAGTTATAAATGACAGCTATCGTCCAAAAATATACTGAAGTAAGGCTGCCAAGAGGACTTGAAAGCGGGGCAGAATTGCAGGAAACCGATTTCAGGAGGTAGACTGGAATTGCATTGAAAGCATAGGAAAAGAGGCAGAACGTCCACAATGATGCACTTGGCCAAAAAGGGCGTATGCGTTTTTTCCTGAATATATTCACGAAAAAACGCATACGCCCTTTTTGGCCAACCAAGCAAGCTTGCAAAGGAAATCTGCACTACAATGAAGTCTCACTTCCCCCCGGTCAAAAGGGCCATCTGAAAAAAGTATAAAATCCAGAAAGGCAGGACAGGCCATGGAGAACTGGGAGCCTTGTTATGCTGATGGGCGGGATGTAAATTGCCAACAACCACTCGGGAGAAGTGTATGGTGTTTCCTGAAACATCTAAAAAACAAAGCAACAGAGCCTAGGGCACTTCCACTTATGGTCCTATAGCTTAGGGAAATTAAATTCAAAAAGACACAGCCACCCCAAAGTTTGGAACGGCTCTGTTTACAAGAACCTCGTTTACAGTACAAGTTCAACATCGCAGAAAGTGAAAAATGGATAAAGAACTTGTGGTACTTACGTACAATGCAGTATCACTCAGCAATGAAATCTATGTCATCAGGCCCGTAGCAGCATAATGAGTGGATTCAGGTACGATGATTCTAACTGAAATAAGTCACACAGAAAAAGAAACATCATAAGATATCACTAATACACGGAATGTAAACTTGGCTACACAGGAACTGAATTACAGAACAGAACAGGGTCTCAAATTTAGAAAACCAACTTATGCTTGCTTAAGGGGAAAGGTGAGTTGGGGTGCTGCATAAAACCAGAGATTGAAATGAGCACAGATAAAGTTCCTTAAGCCAAATATGGAATAGACAAGAGCTACTCCTTGCTCAACGAAATGGACTCAACACCGCATATTAAACGTCTAAGAATGTACCTGACTAGTAAGTATCTTAAAACCTATGGATTGCTATGTCTCCGAAAGAGAATCAAGCATGTGTACAGGGGCATAAACGCAGCAGTGATAGGATTGGAGAGGTTCGGTGAGCAAATGAAGACCCTTTGAAGTCATATTGCATGGTACCCATTCCACGGGTTTCAAGTACCCAGGTTTAAGGTATTCTTCCTTCAGCTAAAACATGCATGTGGGACCTAGAGTATGATCAACCATGTGATCGGGAGACGTGTTCAAATATGTCTCCGTTTTCGTACCCTGGTACTCGGGTGCAACATTCCAGACGCTTTACTAACACTCTCCCCACTTGGAGAGTCAGTCCCTTTAACCTCCTGTTTGGCCCAGTTTGCAATTTCTGTGGAAGATTAACAGGAATAGCGAGAACCAATGAGAGACTAGCTGGAGGTGTCTGGATGGGCAAATTTAACTCTCATTTCCCACCAGGAAGAGGAATTAACCAAAGGCTCAGCATGCCGTGCCAGAACCAGATTAGGGCCTGAAGACATCCTGCGGTGTTGCGGCCAGGTCACAAGAAAGCGAGTTGAAGAAAGGAGCTCAGGGGCACTGTAATTCACAAACCTGCAGAGTTATAAATGACAGCTATCGTCCAAAAATAGACTGAAGTAAGCCTGCCAAGAGGACTTGAAAGCGGGGCAGAATTGCAGGAAACCGATTTCAGGAGGTAGACTGGAATTGCATTGAAAGCATAGGAAAAGAGGCAGGACGTCCACAATGATGCACTTGGCCAAAAAGGGCGTATGCGTTTTTTCCTGAATATATTCAGGAAAAAACGCATACGCCCTTTTTGGCCAACCAAGCAAGCTTGCTAAGGAAATCTGCACTACAATGAAGTCTCACTTCCCCCCGGTCAAAAGGGCCATCTGAAAAAAGTGTAAAATCCAGAAAGGCAGGACAGGCCATGGAGAACTGGGAGCCTTGTTATGCTGATGGGCGGGATGTAAATTGCCAACAACCACTCGGGAGAAGTGTATGGTGTTTCCTGAAACATCTAAAAAACAAAGCAACAGAGCCTAGGGCACTTCCACTTATGGTCCTATAGCTTAGGGAATTTAAAATCAAAAAGACACAGCCACCCCAAAGTTTGGAACGGCTCTGTTTACAAGAACCTCGTTTACAGTACAAGTTCAACATCGCAGAAAGTGAAAAATGGATAAAGAAGTTGTGGTATTTACTTACAAAGCAATATCACTCAGCAATGAAATCTGTGTCATCAGGCCCTTAGCAGCACAATGAGTGGATTCAGGTATGATGATTCTAACTGAAATAAGTCACACAGAAAAAGAAACATCATAAGATATCAGTAATACACGGAATGGAAACTTGGCTACACAGGAACTGAATTACAGAACAGAACAGGGTCTCAAATTTAGAAAACCAACTTATGCTTGCTTAAGGGGAAAGGTGAGTTGGGGTGCTGCATAAAACCAGAGATTGAAATGAGCACAGATAAAGTTCCTTAAGCCAAATATGGAATAGACAAGAGCTACTCCTTGCTCAACGAAATGGACTCAACACCGCATATTAAACGCCTAAGAATGTACCTGACTAGTAAGTATCTTAAAACCTATGGATTGCTATGTCTCCGAAACAGAATCAAGCATGTGTACAGGGGCATAAACGCAGCAGTGATAGGATTGGAGAGGTTCGGTGAGCAAATGAAGACCCTTTGAAGTCATATTGCATGGTACCCATTCCACGGGTTTCAACTACCCAGGTTTTAGGTATTCTTCCTTCAGCTAAAACATGCATGTGGAACCCAAGTATGATCAACCATGTGAACGGGAGACGTGTTCAAATATGTCTCAGTTCTCCTCCCCTGGTACTCGGGTGCAACATTCCAGACGCTTTACTAACACTCTCCCCACTTGGAAAGTCAGCGCCTTTAACCTCCTGTTTGGCCCAGTTTGCAATTTCTGCGGAAGATGAACAGGAATAGCGAGAACCAATGAGAGGCTAGCTGGAGGTGTCTGGACGGGCAAATTTAACTCTCATTTCCCACCAGGAAGAGGAAATAACCAAAGGCTCAGCATGCCGTGCCGGAACCAGATTAGGGCCTGAAGACATCCTGCGGTGTTGCGGCCAGCTCAAAAGAAAGCGAGTTGAAGAAAGGAGCTCAGGGGCACTGTAATTCACAAACATGCAGAGTTATAAATGACAGCTATCGTCCAAAAATAGACTGAAGTAAGGCTGCCAAGAGGACTTGAAAGCGGGGCAGAATTGCAGGAAACCGATTTCAGGAGGTAGACTGGAATTGCATTGAAAGCATAGGAAAAGAGGCAGAACGTCCACAATGATGCACTTGGCCAAAAAGGGCGTATGCGTTTTTTCCTGAATATATTCAGGAAAAAACGCATACGCCCTTTTTGGCCAACCAAGCAAGCTTGCAAAGGAAATCTGCACTACAATGAAGTCTCACTTCCCCCCGGTCAAAAGGGCCATCTGAAAAAAGTATAAAATCCAGAAAGGCAGGACAGGCCATGGAGAACTGGGAGCCTTGTTATGCTGATGGGCGGGATGTAAATTGCCAACAACCACTCGGGAGAAGTGTATGGTGTTTCCTGAAACATCTAAAAAACAAAGCAACAGAGCCTAGGGCACTTCCACTTATGGTCCTATAGCTTAGGGAAATTAAATTCAAAAAGACACAGCCACCCCAAAGTTTGGAACGGCTCTGTTTACAAGAACCTCGTTTACAGTACAAGTTCAACATCGCAGAAAGTGAAAAATGGATAAAGAACTTGTGGTACTTACGTACAATGCAGTATCACTCAGCAATGAAATCTATGTCATCAGGCCCGTAGCAGCATAATGAGTGGATTCAGGTACGATGATTCTAACTGAAATAAGTCACACAGAAAAAGAAACATCATAAGATATCACTAATACACGGAATGTAAACTTGGCTACACAGGAACTGAATTACAGAACAGAACAGGGTCTCAAATTTAGAAAACCAACTTATGCTTGCTTAAGGGGAAAGGTGAGTTGGGGTGCTGCATAAAACCAGAGATTGAAATGAGCACAGATAAAGTTCCTTAAGCCAAATATGGAATAGACAAGAGCTACTCCTTGCTCAACGAAATGGACTCAACACCGCATATTAAACGTCTAAGAATGTACCTGACTAGTAAGTATCTTAAAACCTATGGATTGCTATGTCTCCGAAAGAGAATCAAGCATGTGTACAGGGGCATAAACGCAGCAGTGATAGGATTGGAGAGGTTCGGTGAGCAAATGAAGACCCTTTGAAGTCATATTGCATGGTACCCATTCCACGGGTTTCAACTACCCAGGTTTAAGGTATTCTTCCTTCAGCTAAAACATGCATGTGGGACCTAGAGTATGATCAACCATGTGATCGGGAGACGTGTTCAAATATGTCTCCGTTTTCGTACCCTGGTACTCGGGTGCAACATTCAGAATGCTTTACTAACACTCTCCCCACTTGGAGAGTCAGTCCCTTTAACCTCCTGTTTGGCCCAGTTTGCAATTTCTGTGGAAGATTAACAGGAATAGCGAGAACCAATGAGAGACTAGCTGGAGGTGTCTGGATGGGCAAATTTAACTCTCATTTCCCACCAGGAAGAGGAATTAACCAAAGGCTCAGCATGCCGTGCCAGAACCAGATTAGGGCCTGAAGACATCCTGCGGTGTTGCGGCCAGGTCACAAGAAAGCGAGTTGAAGAAAGGAGCTCAGGGGCACTGTAATTCACAAACCTGCAGAGTTATAAATGACAGCTATCGTCCAAAAATAGACTGAAGTAAGGCTGCCAAGAGGACTTGAAAGCGGGGCAGAATTGCAGGAAACCGATTTCAGGAGGTAGACTGGAATTGCATTGAAAGCATAGGAAAAGAGGCAGGACGTCCACAATGATGCACTTGGCCAAAAAGGGCGTATGCGTTTTTTCCTGAATATATTCAGGAAAAAACGCATACGCCCTTTTTGGCCAACCAAGCAAGCTTGCTAAGGAAATCTGCACTACAATGAAGTCTCACTTCCCCCCGGTCAAAAGGGCCATCTGAAAAAAGTGTAAAATCCAGAAAGGCAGGACAGGCCATGGAGAACTGGGAGCCTTGTTATGCTGATGGGCGGGATGTAAATTGCCAACAACCACTCGGGAGAAGTGTATGGTGTTTCCTGAAACATCTAAAAAACAAAGCAACAGAGCCTAGGGCACTTCCACTTATGGTCCTATAGCTTAGGGAATTTAAAATCAAAAAGACACAGCCACCCCAAAGTTTGGAACGGCTCTGTTTACAAGAACCTCGTTTACAGTACAAGTTCAACATCGCAGAAAGTGAAAAATGGATAAAGAAGTTGTGGTATTTACTTACAAAGCAATATCACTCAGCAATGAAATCTGTGTCATCAGGCCCTTAGCAGCACAATGAGTGGATTCAGGTATGATGATTCTAACTGAAGTAAGTCACACAGAAAAAGAAACATCATAAGATATCAGTAATACACGGAATGTAAACTTGGCTACACAGGAACTGAATTACAGAACAGAACAGGGACTCAAATTTAGAAAACCAACTTATGCTTGCTTAAGGGGAAAGGTGAGTTGGGGTGCTGCATAAAACCAGAGATTGAAATGAGCACAGATAAAGTTCCTTAAGTCAAATATGGAATAGACAAGAGCTACTCCTTGCTCAACGAAATGGACTCAACACCGCATATTAAACGCCTAAGAATGTACCTGACTAGTAAGTATCTTAAAACCTATGGATTGCTATGTCTCCGAAACAGAATCAAGCATGTGTACAGGGGCATAAACGCAGCAGTGATAGGATTGGAGAGGTTCGGTGAGCAAATGAAGACCCTTTGAAGTCATATTGCATGGTACCCATTCCACGGGTTTCAACTACCCAGGTTTTAGGTATTCTTCCTTCAGCTAAAACATGCATGTGGAACCCAAGTATGATCAACCATGTGAACGGGAGACGTGTTCAAATATGTCTCAGTTCTCCTCCCCTGGTACTCGGGTGCAACATTCCAGACGCTTTACTAACACTCTCCCCACTTGGAAAGTCAGCGCCTTTAACCTCCTGTTTGGCCCAGTTTGCAATTTCTGCGGAAGATGAACAGGAATAGCGAGAACCAAAGAGAGGCTAGCTGGAGGTGTCTGGACGGGCAAATTTAACTCTCATTTCCCACCAGGAAGAGGAAATAACCAAAGGCTCAGCATGCCGTGCCGGAACCAGATTAGGGCCTGAAGCCATCCTGCGGTGTTGCGGCCAGCTGAAAAGAAAGCGAGTTGAAGAAAGGAGCTCAGGGGCACTGTAATTCACAAACATGCAGAGTTATAAATGACAGCTATCGTCCAAAAATAGACTGAAGTAAGGCTGCCAAGAGGACTTGAAAGCGGGGCAGAATTGCAGGAAACCGATTTCAGGAGGTAGACTGGAATTGCATTGAAAGCATAGGAAAAGAGGCAGAACGTCCACAATGATGCACTTGGCCAAAAAGGGCGTATGCGTTTTTTCCTGAATATATTCAGGAAAAAACGCATACGCCCTTTTTGGCCAACCAAGCAAGCTTGCAAAGGAAATCTGCACTACAATGAAGTCTCACTTCCCCCCGGTCAAAAGGGCCATCTGAAAAAAGTGTAAAATCCAGAAAGGCAGGACAGGCCATGGAGAACTGGGAGCCTTGTTATGCTGATGGGCGGGATGTAAATTGCCAACAGACACTTGGGAGAAGTGTATGGTGTTTCCTGAAACATCTAAAAAACAAAGCAACAGAACCTAGGGCACTTCCACTTATGGTCCTATAGCTTAGGGAAATTAAAATCAAAAAGACACAGCCACCCCAAAGTTTGGAACGGCTCTGTTTACAAGAACCTCGTTTACAGTACAAGTTCAACATCGCAGAAAGTGAAAAATGGATAAAGAAGTTGTGGTATTTACTTACAAAGCAATATCACTCAGCAATGAAATCTGTGTCATCTGGCCCTTAGCAGCACAATGAGTGGATTCAGGTATGATGATTCTAACTGAAATAAGTCACACAGAAAAAGAAACATCATAAGATATCAGTAATACACGGAATGTAAACTTGGCTACACAGGAACTGAATTACAGGACAGAACAGGGTCTCAAATTTAGAAAACCAACTTATGCTTGCTTAAGGGTAAAGGTGAGTTGGGGTGCTGCATAAAACCAGAGATTGAAATGAGCACAGATAAAGTTCCTTAAGCCAAATATGGAATAGACAAGAGCTACTCCTTGCTCAACGAAATGGACTCAACACCGCATATTAAACGCCTAAGAATGTACCTGACTAGTAAGTATCTTAAAACCTATGGATTGCTATGTCTCCGAAAGAGAATCAAGCATGTGTACAGGGGCATAAACGCAGCAGTGATAGGATTGGAGAGGTTCGGTGAGCAAATGAAGACCCTTTGAAGTCATATTGCATGGTACCCATTCCACGGGTTTCAAATACCCAGGTTTAAGGTATTCTTCCTTCAGCTAAAACATGCATGTGGAACCCAAGTATGATCAACCATGTGAACGGGAGACGTGTTCAAATATGTCTCAGTTTTCCTCCCCTGGTACTCGGGTGCAACATTCCAGACGCTTTACTAACACTCTCCCCACTTGGAGAGTCAGCGCCTTTAACCTCCTGTTTGGCCCAGTTTGCAATTTCTGCGGAAGATGAACAGGAATAGCGAGAACCAATGAGAGACTAGCTGGTGGTGTCTGGACGGGCAAATTTAACTCTCATTTCCCACCAGGAAGAGGAAATAACCAAAGGCTCAGCGTGCCGTGCCGGAACCAGATTAGGGCCTGAAGCCATCCTGCGGTGTTGCGGCCAGCTCAAAAGAAAGCGAGTTGAAGAAAGGAGCTCAGGGGCACTGTAATTCACAAACCTGCAGAGTTATAAATGACAGCTATCGTCCAAAAATAGACTGAAGTAAGGCTGCCAAGAGGACTTGAAAGCGGGGCAGAATTGCAGGAAACCGATTTCAGGAGGTAGACTGGAATTGCATTGAAAGCATAGGAAAAGAGGCAGAACGTACACAATGATGCACTTGGCCAAAAAGGGCGTATGCGTTTTTTCCTGAATATATTCAGGAAAAAACGCATACGCCCTTTTTGGCCAACCAAGCAAGCTTGCAAAGGAAATCTGCACTACAATGAAGTCTCACTTCCCCCCGGTCAAAAGGGCCATCTGAAAAAAGTGTAAAATCCAGAAAGGCAGGACAGGCCATGGAGAACTGGGAGCCTTGTTATGCTGATGGGCGGGATGTAAATTGCCAACAACCACTCGGGAGAAGTGTATGGTGTTTCCTGAAACATCTAAAAAACAAAGCAACAGAACCTAGGGCACTTCCACTTATGGTCCTATAGCTTAGGGAAATTAAAATCAAAAAGACACAGCCACCCCAAAGTTTGGAATAGCTCTGTTTACAAGAACCTCGTTTACAGTACAAGTTCAACATCGCAGAAAGTGAAAAATGGATAAAGAAGTTGTGGTATTTACGTACAAAGCAATATCACTCAGCAATGAAATCTGTGTCATCAGGCCCTTAGCAGCATAATGAGTGTATTAAGGTACGATGATTCTAACTGAAATAAGTCACGCAAAAAAAGAAACATCATAAGATATCACTAATACACGGAATGTAAACTTGGCTACACAGGAACTGCATTCCAAAACAGAACAGGGTCTCAAATTTAGAAAACCAACTTATGCTTGCTTAAGGGGAAAGGTGAGTTGGGTTGCTGCATAAAACCAGAGATTGAAATGAGCACAGATAAAGTTCCTTAAGCCAAATATGGAATAGACAAGAGCTACTCCTTGCTCAACGAAATGGACTCAAAACCCCATATTAAACGCCTAAGAATGTACCTGACTAGTAAGTATCTTAAAACCTATGGATTGCTATGTCTCCAAAAGAGAATCAAGCGTGTGTACAGGGGCATAAACGCAGCAGTGATAGGATTGGAGAGGTTCGGTGAGCAAATGAAGACCCTTTGAAGTCATATTGCATGGTACCCATTACACGGGTCTCAACTCTCCAGGTTTAAGGTATTCTTCCTTCAGCTAAAACATGCATGTGGAACCCAGATTATGATCAACCATGTGAATGGGAGACGTGTTCAAATATGTCTCAGTTTTCCTCCCCTGGTACTCGGGTGCAACATTCCAGACGCTTTACTAACACTCTCCCGACTTGGAGAGTCAGTCCCTTTAACCTCCTGTTTGGCCCAGTTTGCAATTTCTGCGGAAGATGAACAGGAATAGCGAGAACCAATGAGAGGCTAGCTGGAGGTGTCTGGACGGGCAAATTTAACTCTCATTTCCCACCAGGAAGAGGAATTAACCAAAGGCTCAGCATGCCGGGCCGGAACCAGATTAGGGCCTGAAGCCATCCTGCGGTGTTGTGGCCAGGTCACAAGAAAGCGAGTTGAAGAAAGGAGCTCAGGGGCACTGCAATTCACAAACATGCAGAGTAATAAATGACAGCTATCGTCCAAAAATAGACTGAAGTAAGGCTGCCAAGAGGACTTGAAAGCGGGGCAGAATTGCAGGAAACCGATTTCAGGAGGTAGACTGGAATTGCATTGAAAGCATAGGAAAAGAGGCAGAACGTCCACAATGATGCACTTGGCCAAAAAGGGCGTATGCGTTTTTTCCTGAATATATTCAGGAAAAAACGCATACGCCCTTTTTGGCCAACCAAGCAAGCTTGCAAAGGAAATCTGCACTACAATGAAGTCTCACTTCTCCCCGGTCAAAAGGGCCATCTGAAAAAAGTGTAAAATCCAGAAAGGCAGGACAGGCCATGGAGAACTGGGAGCCTTGTTATGCTGATGGGCGGGATGTAAATTGCCAACAGACACTCAGGAGAAGTGTATGGTGTTTCCTGAAACATCTAAAAAACAAAGCAACAGAGCCTAGGGCACTTCCGCTTATGGTCCTATAGCTTAGGGAAATTAAAATAAAAAAGACACAGCCACCACAAAGTTTGGGACGCCTCCGTTTACAAGAACCTCGTTTACCGTACAAGTTCAATATCACAGAAAGTGAAAAATGGATAAAGAACTTGTGGTACTTACGTACAATGCAGTATCACTCAGCAATGAAATCTATGTCATCAGGCCCGTAGCAGCATAATGAGTGGATTAAGGTATGATGATTCTAACTGAAATAAGTCACACAGAAAAAGAAACATCATAAGATATCACTAATACACGGAATGTAAACTTGGCTACACAGGAACTGCATTCCAAAACAGAACAGGGTCTCAAATTTACAAAACCAACTTATGCTTGCTTAAGGTGAAAGGTGAGTTGGGGTGCTGCATAAAACCAGAGATTGAAATGAGCACAGATAAAGTTCCTTAAGCCAAATATGGAATAGACAAGAGCTACTCCTTGCTCAACGAAATGGACACAAAACCCATATTAAACGCCTAAGAATGCACCTGACTAGTAAGTATCTTAAAACCTATGGATTGCTATGTCTCCGAAAGAGAATCAAGCATTTGTACAGGGGCATAAACGCAGCAGTGATAGGATTGGAGAGGTTCGGTGAGCAAATGGAGACCCTTTGAAGTCATATTGCAAGGTACCCATTCCACGGGTTTCAACTACCCAGGTTTAAGGTATTCTTCCTTCAGCTAAAACATGCATGTGGGACCTAGAGTATGATCAACCATGTGATCGGGAGACGTGTTCAAATATGTCTCAGTTTTCGTACCCTGGTACTCGGGTGCAACATTCCAGACGCTTTACTAACACTCTCCCCACTTGGAGAGTCAGTCCCTTTAACCTCCTGTTTGGCCCAGTTTGCAATTTCTGTGGAAGATGAACAGGAATAGCCAGAACCAATGAGAGACTAGCTGGAGGTGTCTGGATGGGCAAATTTAACTCTCATTTCCCACCAGGAAGAGGAATTAACCAAAGGCTCAGCGTGCCGTGCCAGAACCAGATTAGGGCCTGAAGCCATCCTGCGGTGTTGCGGCCAGGTCACAAGAAAGCGAGTTGAAGAAAGGAGCTCAGGGGCACTGTAATTCACAAACCTGCAGAGTTATAAATGACAGCTATCGTCCAAAAATAGACTGAAGTAAGGCTGCCAAGAGGACTTGAAAGCGGGGCAGAATTGCAGGAAACCGATTTCAGGAGGTAGACTGGAATTGCATTGAAAGCATAGGAAAAGAGGCAGAACGTCCACAATGATGCACTTGGCCAAAAAGGGCGTATGCGTTTTTTCCTGAATATATTCAGGAAAAAACGCATACGCCCTTTTTGGCCAACCAAGCAAGCTTGCAAAGGAAATCTGCACTACAATGAAGTCTCACTTCCCCCCGGTCAAAAGGGCCATCTGAAAAAAGTGTAAAATCCAGAAAGGCAGGACAGGCCATGGAGAACTGGGAGCCTTGTTATGCTGATGGGCGGGATGTAAATTGCCAACAACCACTTGGGAGAAGTGTATGGTGTTTCCTGAAACATCTAAAAAACAAAGCAACAGAGCCTAGGGCACTTCTACTTATGGTCCTATAGCTTAGGGAAATTAAATTCAAAAAGACACAGCCACCCCAAAGTTTGGAACGGCTCTGTTTACAAGAACCTCGTTTACAGTACAAGTTCAACATCGCAGAAAGTGAAAAATGGATAAAGAACTTGTGGTACTTACGTACAATGCAGTATCACTCAGCAATGAAATCTATGTCATCAGGCCCGTAGCAGCATAATGAGTGGATTCAGGTACGATGATTCTAACTGAAATAAGTCACACAGAAAAAGAAACATCATAAGATATCACTAATACACGGAATGTAAACTTGGCTACACAGGAACTGAATTACAGAACAGAACAGGGTCTCAAATTTAGAAAACCAACTTATGCTTGCTTAAGGGGAAAGGTGAGTTGGGGTGCTGCATAAAACCAGAGATTGAAATGAGCACAGATAAAGTTCCTTAAGCCAAATATGGAATAGACAAGAGCTACTCCTTGCTCAACGAAATGAACTGAACACCGCATATTAAATGCCTAAGAATGTACCTGACTAGTAAGTATCTTAAAACCTATGGATTGCTATGTCTCCGAAAGAGAATCAAGCATGTGTACAGGGGCATAAACGCAGCAGTGATAGGATTGGAGAGGTTCGGTGAGCAAATGAAGACCCTTTGAAGTCATATTGCATGGTACCCATTCCACGGGTTTCAACTACCCAGGTTTAAGGTATTCTTCCTTCAGCTAAAACATGCATGTGGGACCTAGAGTATGATCAATCATGTGATTGGGAGACGTGTTCAAATATGTCTCAGTTTTCGTACCCTGGTACTCGGGTGCAACATTCCAGACGCTTTACTAACACTCTCCCCACTTGGAGAGTCAGTCCCTTTAACCTCCTGTTTGGCCCAGTTTGCAATTTCTGTGGAAGATGAACAGGAATAGCGAGAACCAATGAGAGACTAGCTGGAGGTGTCTGGATGGGCAAATTTAACTCTCATTTCCCACCAGGAAGAGGAATTAACCAAAGGCTCAGCGTGCCGTGCCAGAACCAGATTAGGGCCTGAAGACATCCTGCGGTGTTGCGGCCAGGTCACAAGAAAGCGAGTTGAAGAAAGGAGCTCAGGGGCACTGTAATTCACAAACCTGCAGAGTTATAAATGACAGCTATCGTCCAAAAATAGACTGAAGTAAGGCTGCCAAGAGGACTTGAAAGCGGGGCAGAATTGCAGGAAACCGATTTCAGGAGGTAGACTGGAATTGCATTGAAAGCATAGGAAAAGAGGCAGAACGTCCACAATGATGCACTTGGCCAAAAAGGGCGTATGCGTTTTTTCCTGAATATATTCAGGAAAAAACGCATATGCCCTTTTTGGCCAACCAAGCAAGCTTGCAAAGGAAATCTGCACTACAATGAAGTCTCACTTCCCCCCGGTCAAAAGGGCCATCTGAAAAAAGTATAAAATCCAGAAAGGCAGGACAGGCCATGGAGAACTGGGAGCCTTGTTATGCTGATGGGCGAGATGTAAATTGCCAACAACCACTCGGGAGAAGTGTATGGTGTTTCCAGAAACATCTAAAAAACAAAGCAACAGAGCGTAGGGCACTTCCACTTATGGTCCTATAGCTTAGGGAAATTAAATTCAAAAAGACACAGCCACCCCAAAGTTTGGAACGGCTCTGTTTACAAGAACCTCGTTTACAGTACAAGTTCAACATCGCAGAAAGTGAAAAATGGATAAAGAACTTGTGGTACTTACGTACAATGCAGTATCACTCAGCAATGAAATCTATGTCATCAGGCCCGTAGCAGCATAATGAGTGGATTCAGGTACGATGATTCTAACTGAAATAAGTCACACAGAAAAAGAAACATCATAAGATATCACTAATACACGGAATGTAAACTTGGCTACACAGGAACTGAATTACAGAACAGAACAGGGTCTCAAATTTAGAAAACCAACTTATGCTTGCTTAAGGGGAAAGGTGAGTTGGGGTGCTGCATAAAACCAGAGATTGAAATGAGCACAGATAAAGTTCCTTAAGCCAAATATGGAATAGACAAGAGCTACTCCTTGCTCAACGAAATGGACACAAAACCCATATTAAACGCCTAAGAATGCACCTGACTAGTAAGTATCTTAAAACCTATGGATTGCTATGTCTCCGAAAGAGAATCAAGCATGTGTACAGGGGCATAAACGCAGCAGTGATAGGATTGGAGAGGTTCGGTGAGCAAATGGAGACCCTTTGAAGTCATATTGCATGGTACCCATTCCACGGGTTTCAACTACCCAGGTTTAAGGTATTCTTCCTTCAGCTAAAACATGCATGTGGGACCTAGAGTATGATCAACCATGTGATCGGGAGACGTGTTCAAATATGTCTCAGTTTTCGTACCCTGGTACTCGGGTGCAACATTCCAGACGCTTTACTAACACTCTCCCCACTTGGAGAGTCAGTCCCTTTAACCTCCTGTTTGGCCCAGTTTGCAATTTCTGTGGAAGATGAACAGGAATAGCGAGAACCAATGAGAGACTAGCTGGAGGTGTCTGGATGGGCAAATTTAACTCTCATTTCCCACCAGGAAGAGGAATTAACCAAAGGCTCAGCGTGCCGTGCCAGAACCAGATTAGGGCCTGAAGCCATCCTGCGGTGTTGCGGCCAGGTCACAAGAAAGCGAGTTGAAGAAAGGAGCTCAGGGGCACTGTAATTCACAAACCTGCAGAGTTATAAATGACAGCTATCGTCCAAAAATAGACTGAAGTAAGGCTGCCAAGAGGACTTGAAAGAGGGGCAGAATTGCAGGAAACCGATTTCAGGAGGTAGACTGGAATTGCATTGAAAGCATAGGAAAAGAGGCAGAACGTCCACAATGATGCACTTGGCCAAAAAGGGCGTATGCGTTTTTTCCTGAATATATTCAGGAAAAAACGCATACGCCCTTTTTGGCCAACCAAGCAAGCTTGCAAAGGAAATCTGCACTACAATGAAGTCTCACTTCCCCCCGGTCAAAAGGGCCATCTGAAAAAAGTGTAAAATCCAGAAAGGCAGGACAGGCCATGGAGAACTGGGAGCCTTGTTAGGCTGATGGGCGGGATGTAAATTGCCAACAACCACTCGGGAGAAGTGTATGGTGTTTCCTGAAACATCTAAAAAACAAAGCAACAGAGCCTAGGGCACTTCCACTTATGGTCCTATAGCTTAGGGAAATTAAATTCAAAAAGACACAGCCACCCCAAAGTTTGGAACGGCTGTTTACAAGAACCTCGTTTACAGTACAAGTTCAACATCGCAGAAAGTGAAAAATGGATAAAGAACTTGTGGTACTTACGTACAATGCAGTATCACTCAGCAATGAAATCTATGTCATCAGGCCCGTAGCAGCATAATGAGTGGATTCAGGTACGATGATTCTAACTGAAATAAGTCACACAGAAAAAGAAACATCATAAGATATCACTAATACACGGAATGTAAACTTGGCTACACAGGAACTGAATTACAGAACAGAACAGGGTCTCAAATTTAGAAAACCAACTTATGCTTGCTTAAGGGGAAAGGTGAGTTGGGGTGCTGCATAAAACCAGAGATTGAAATGAGCACAGATAAAGTTCCTTAAGCCAAATATGGAATAGACAAGAGCTACTCCTTGCTCAACGAAATGGACTCAACACCGCATATTAAACGTCTATGAATGTACCTGACTAGTAAGTATCTTAAAACCTATGGATTGCTATGTCTCCGAAAGAGAATCAAGCATGTGTACAGGGGCATAAACGCAGCAGTGATAGGATTGGAGAGGTTCGGTGAGCAAATGAAGACCCTTTGAAGTCATATTGCATGGTACCCATTCCACGGGTTTCAACTACCCAGGTTTAAGGTATTCTTCCTTCAGCTAAAACATGCATGTGGGACCTAGAGTATGATCAACCATGTGATCGGGAGACATGTTCAAATATGTCTCCGTTTTCGTACCCTGGTACTCGGGTGCAACATTCCAGACGCTTTACTAACACTCTCCCCACTTGGAGAGTCAGTCCCTTTAACCTCCTGTTTGGCCCATTTTGCAATTTCTGTGGAAGATTAACAGGAATAGCGAGAACCAATGAGAGACTAGCTGGAGGTGTCTGGATGGGCAAATTTAACTCTCATTTCCCACCAGGAAGAGGAATTAACCAAAGGCTCAGCATGCCGTGCCAGAACCAGATTAGGGCCTGAAGACATCCTGCGGTGTTGCGGCCAGGTCACAAGAAAGCGAGTTGAAGAAAGCAGCTCAGGGGCACTGTAATTCACAAACCTGCAGAGTTATAAATGACAGCTATCGTCCAAAAATAGACTGAAGTAAGGCTGCCAAGAGGACTTGAAAGCGGGGCAGAATTGCAGGAAACCGATTTCAGGAGGTAGACTGGAATTGCATTGAAAGCATAGGAAAAGAGGCAGAACGTCCACAATGATGCACTTGGCCAAAAAGGGCGTATGCGTTTTTTCCTGAATATATTCAGGAAAAAACGCATACGCCCTTTTTGGCCAACCAAGCAAGCTTGCTAAGGAAATCTGCACTACAATGAAGTCTCACTTCCCCCCGGTCAAAAGGGCCATCTGAAAAAAGTGTAAAATCCAGAAAGGCAGGACAGGCCATGGAGAACTGGGAGCCTTGTTATGCTGATGGGCGGGATGTAAATTGCCAACAACCACTCGGGAGAAGTGTATGGTGTTTCCTGAAACATCTAAAAAACAAAGCAACAGAGCCTAGGGCACTTCCACTTATGGTCCTATAGCTTAGGGAATTTAAAATCAAAAAGACACAGCCACCCCAAAGTTTCGAACGGCTCTGTTTACAAGAACCTCGTTTACAGTACAAGTTCAACATCGCAGAAAGTGAAAAATGGATAAAGAAGTTGTGGTATTTACTTACAAAGCAATATCACTCAGCAATGAAATCCGTGTCATCAGGCCCTTAGCAGCACAATGAGTGGATTCAGGTATGATGATTCTAACTGAAATAAGTCACACAGAAAAAGAAACATCATAAGATATCAGTAATACACGGAATGTAAACTTGGCTACACAGGTACTGAATTACAGAACAGAAGAGGGTCTCAAATTTAGAAAACCAACTTATGCTTGCTTAAGGGGAAAGGTGAGTTGGGGTGCTGCATAAAACCAGAGATTGAAATGAGCACAGATAAAGTTCCTTAAGCCAAATATGGAATAGACAAGAGCTACTCCTTGCTCAACGAAATGGACTCAACACCGCATATTAAACGCCTAAGAATGTACCTGACTAGTAAGTATCTTAAAACCTATGGATTGCTATGTCTCCGAAAGAGAATCAAGCATGTGTACAGGGGCATAAACGCAGCAGTGATAGGATTGGAGAGGTTCGGTGAGCAAATGAAGACCCTTTGAAGTCATATTGCATGGTACCCATTCCACGGGTTTCAAATACACAGGTTTAAGGTATTCTTCCTTCAGCTAAAACATGCATGTGGAACCCAAGTATGATCAACCATGTGATCGGGAGATGTGTTCAAATATGTCTCAGTTTTCATACCCCGGTACTCGGGTGCAACATTCCAGACGCTTTACTAACACTCTCCCCACTTGGAGAGACAGTCCCTTTAACCTCCTGTTTGGCCCAGTTTGCAATTTCTGTGGAAGATGAACAGGAATAGCGAGAACCAATGAGAGACTAGCTGGAGATGTCTGGATGGGCAAATTTAACTCTCATTTCCCACCAGGAAGAGGAATTAACCAAAGGCTCAGCGTGCCGTGCCGGAACCAGATTAGGGCCTGAAGCCATCCTGCGGTGTTGCGGCCAGCTGAAAAGAAAGCGAGTTGAAGAAAGGAGCTCAGGGGCACTGTAATTCACAAACCTGCAGAGTTATAAATGACAGCTATCGTCCAAAAATAGACTGAAGTAAGGCTGCCAAGAGGACTTGAAAGCGGGGCAGAATTGCAGGAAACCGATTTCAGGAGGTAGACTGGAATTGCATTGAAAGCATAGGAAAAGAGGCAGAACGTCCACAATGATGCACTTGGCCAAAAAGGGCGTATGCGTTTTTTCCTGAATATATTCAGGAAAAAACGCATACGCCCTTTTTGGCCAACCAAGCAAGCTTGCAAAGGGAATCTGCACTACAATAAAGTCTCACTTCCCCCCGGTCAAAAGGGCCATCTGAAAAAAGTGTAAAATCCAGAAAGGCAGGACAGGCCATGGAGAACTGGGAGCCTTGTTATGCTGAAGGGCGGGATGTAAATTGCCAACAACCACTCGGGAGAAGTGTATGGTGTTTCCTGAAACATCTAAAAAACAAAGCAACAGAGCCTAGGGCACTTCCACTTATGGTCCTATAGCTTAGGGAATTTAAAATCAAAAAGACACAGCCACCCCAAAGTTTGGAACGGCTCTGTTTACAAGAACCTCGTTTACAGTACAAGTTCAACATCGCAGAAAGTGAAAAATGGATAAAGAACTTGTGGTACTTACGTACAATGCAGTATCACTCAGCAATGAAATCTATGTCATCAGGCCCGTAGCAGCATAATGAGTGGATTCAGGTACGATGATTCTAACTGAAATAAGTCACACAGAAAAAGAAACATCATAAGATATCACTAATACACGGAATGTAAACTTGGCTACACAGGAACTGAATTACAGAACAGAACAGGGTCTCAAATTTAGAAAACCAACTTATGCTTGCTTAAGGGGAAAGGTGAGTTCGGGTGCTGCATAAAACCAGAGATTGAAATGAGCACAGATAAAGTTCCTTAAGCCAAATATGGAATAGACAAGAGCTACTCCTTGCTCAAGGAAATGGACTCAACACCGCATATTAAACGCCTAAGAATGTACCTGACTAGTAAGTATCTTAAAACCTATGGATTGCTATGTCTCCGAAAGAGAATCAAGCATGTGTACAGGGGCATAAACGCAGCAGTGATAGGATTGGAGAGGTTCGGTGAGCAAATGAAGACCCTTTGAAGTCATATTGCATGGTACCCATTCCACGGGTTTCAACTACCCAGGTTTTAGGTATTCTTCCTTCAGCTAAAACATGCATGTGGAACCCAAGTATGATCAACCATGTGAACGGGAGACGTGTTCAAATATGTCTCAGTTTTCGTACCCTGGTACTCGGGTGCAACATTCCAGACGCTTTACTAACACTCTCCCCACTTGAAAAGTCAGCGCCTTTAACCTCCTGTTTGGCCCAGTTTGCAATTTCTGCGGAAGATGAACAGGAATAGCGAGAACCAATGAGAGGCTAGCTGGAGGTGTCTGGACGGGCAAATTCAACTCTCATTTCCCACCAGGAAGAGGAAATAACCAAAGGCTCAGCGTGCCGTGCCGGAACCAGATTAGGGCCTGAAGACATCCTGCGGTGTTGCAGCCAGCTCAAAAGAAAGCGAGTTGAAGAAACGAGCTCAGGGGCACTGTAATTCACAAACCTGCAGAGTTATAAATGACAGCTATCGTCCAAAAATAGACTGAAGTAAGGCTGCCAAGAGGACTTGAAAGCGGGGCAGAATTGCAGGAAACCGATTTCAGGAGGTAGACTGGAATTGCATTGAAAGCATAGGAAAAGAGGCAGAACGTCCACAATGATGCACTTGGCCAAAAAGGGCGTATGCGTTTTTTCCTGAATATATTCAGGAAAAAACGCATACGCCCTTTTTGGCCAACCAAGCAAGCTTGCAAAGGAAATCTGCACTACAATGAAGTCTCACTTCCCCCCGGTCAAAAGGGCCATCTGAAAAAAGTGTAAAATCCAGAAAGGCAGGACAGGCCATGGAGAACTGGGAGCCTTGTTATGCTGAAGGGCGGGATGTAAATTGCCAACAAACACTCGGGAGAAGTGTATGGTGTTTCCTGAAACATCTAAAAAACAAAGCAACAGAGCCTAGGGCACTTCCACTTATGGTCCTATAGCTTAGGGAATTTAAAATCAAAAAGACACAGCCACCCCAAAGTTTCGAACGGCTCTGTTTACAAGAACCTCGTTTACAGTACAAGTTCAACATCGCAGAAAGTGAAAAATGGATAAAGAAGTTGTGGTATTTACTTACAAAGCAATATCACTCAGCAATGAAATCTGTGTCATCAGGCCCTTAGCAGCACAATGAGTGGATTCAGGTATGATGATTCTAACTGAAGTAAGTCACACAGAAAAAGAAACATCATAAGATATCAGTAATACACGGAATGTAAACTTGGCTACAGAGGAACTGAATTACAGAACAGAACAGGGTCTCAAATTTAGAAAACCAACTTATGCTTGCTTAAGGGGAAAGGTGAGTTGGGGTGCTGCATAAAACCAGAGATTGAAATGAGCACAGATAAAGTTCCTTAAGCCAAATATGGAATAGACAAGAGCTACTCCTTGCTCAACGAAATGGACTCAACACCGCATATTAAACGCCTAAGAATGTACCTGACTAGTAAGTATCTTAAAACCTATGGATTGCTATGTCTCCGAAAGAGAATCAAGCATGTGTACAGGGGCATAAACGCAGCAGTGATAGGATTGGAGAGGTTCGGTGAGCAAATGAAGACCCTTTGAAGTCATATTGCATGGTACCCATTCCACGGGTTTCAACTACCCAGGTTTTAGGTATTCTTCCTTCAGCTAAAACATGCATGTGGAACCCAAGTATGATCAACCATGTGAACGGGAGACGTGTTCAAATATGTCTCAGTTTTCGTACCCTGGTACTCGGGTGCAACATTCCAGACGCTTTACTAACACTCTCCCCACTTGAAAAGTCAGCGCCTTTAACCTCCTGTTTGGCCCAGTTTGCAATTTCTGCGGAAGATGAACAGGAATAGCGAGAACCAATGAGAGGCTAGCTGGAGGTGTCTGGACGGGCAAATTCAACTCTCATTTCCCACCAGGAAGAGGAAATAACCAAAGGCTCAGCGTGCCGTGCCGGAACCAGATTAGGGCCTGAAGACATCCTGCGGTGTTGCAGCCAGCTCAAAAGAAAGCGAGTTGAAGAAACGAGCTCAGGGGCACTGTAATTCACAAACCTGCAGAGTTATAAATGACAGCTATCGTCCAAAAATAGACTGAAGTAAGGCTGCCAAGAGGACTTGAAAGCGGGGCAGAATTGCAGGAAACCGATTTCAGGAGGTAGACTGGAATTGCATTGAAAGCATAGGAAAAGAGGCAGAACGTCCACAATGATGCACTTGGCCAAAAAGGGCGTATGCGTTTTTTCCTGAATATATTCAGGAAAAAACGCATACGCCCTTTTTGGCCAACCAAGCAAGCTTGCAAAGGAAATCTGCACTACAATGAAGTCTCACTTCCCCCCGGTCAAAAGGGCCATCTGAAAAAAGTGTAAAATCCAGAAAGGCAGGACAGGCCATGGAGAACTGGGAGCCTTGTTATGCTGAAGGGCGGGATGTAAATTGCCAACAAACACTCGGGAGAAGTGTATGGTGTTTCCTGAAACATCTAAAAAACAAAGCAACAGAGCCTAGGGCACTTCCACTTATGGTCCTATAGCTTAGGGAATTTAAAATCAAAAAGACACAGCCACCCCAAAGTTTCGAACGGCTCTGTTTACAAGAACCTCGTTTACAGTACAAGTTCAACATCGCAGAAAGTGAAAAATGGATAAAGAAGTTGTGGTATTTACTTACAAAGCAATATCACTCAGCAATGAAATCTGTGTCATCAGGCCCTTAGCAGCACAATGAGTGGATTCAGGTATGATGATTCTAACTGAAGTAAGTCACACAGAAAAAGAAACATCATAAGATATCAGTAATACACGGAATGTAAACTTGGCTACAGAGGAACTGAATTACAGAACAGAACAGGGTCTCAAATTTAGAAAACCAACTTATGCTTGCTTAAGGGGAAAGGTGAGTTGGGGTGCTGCATAAAACCAGAGATTGAAATGAGCACAGATAAAGTTCCTTAAGCCAAATATGGAATAGACAAGAGCTACTCCTTGCTCAACGAAATGGACTCAACACCGCATATTAAACGCCTAAGAATGTACCTGACTAGTAAGTATCTTAAAACCTATGGATTGCTATGTCTCCGAAAGAGAATCAAGCATGTGTACAGGGGCATAAACGCAGCAGTGATAGGATTGGAGAGGTTCGGTGAGCAAATGAAGACCCTTTGAAGTCATATTGCATGGTACCCATTCCACGGGTTTCAACTACCCAGGTTTTAGGTATTCTTCCTTCAGCTAAAACATGCATGTGGAACCCAAGTATGATCAACCATGTGAATGGGAGACGTGTTCAAATATGTCTCAGTTTTCGTACCCTGGTACTCGGGTGCAACATTCCAGACGCTTTACTAACACTCTCCCCACTTGAAAAGTCAGCGCCTTTAACCTCCTGTTTGGCCCAGTTTGCAATTTCTGCGGAAGATGAACAGGAATAGCGAGAACCAATGAGAGGCTAGCTGGAGGTGTCTGGACGGGCAAATTTAACTCTCATTTCCCACCAGGAAGAGGAAATAACCAAAGGCTCAGCGTGCCGTGCCGGAACCAGATTACGGCCTGAAGCCATCCTGCGGTGTTGCAGCCAGCTCAAAAGAAAGCGAGTTGAAGAAACGAGCTCAGGGGCACTGTAATTCACAAACCTGCAGAGTTATAAATGACAGCTATCGTCCAAAAATAGACTGAAGTAAGGCTGCCAAGAGGACTTGAAAGCGGGGCAGAATTGCAGGAAACCGATTTCAGGAGGTAGACTGGAATTGCATTGAAAGCATAGGAAAAGAGGCAGAACGTCCACAATGATGCACTTGGCCAAAAAGGGCGTATGCGTTTTTTCCTGAATATATTCAGGAAAAAACGCATACGCCCTTTTTGGCCAACCAAGCAAGCTTGCAAAGGAAATCTGCACTACAATGAAGTCTCACTTCCCCCCGTCAAAAGGGCCATCTGAAAAAAGTGTAAAATCCAGAAAGGCAGGACAGGCCATGGAGAACTGGGAGCCTTGTTATGCTGAAGGGCGGGATGTAAATTGCCAACAAACACTCGGGAAAAGTGTATGGTGTTTCCTGAAACATCTAAAAAACAAAGCAACAGAGCCTAGGGCACTTCCACTTATGGTCCTATAGCTTAGGGAATTTAAAATCAAAAAGACACAGCCACCCCAAAGTTTCAAACGGCTCTGTTTACAAGAACCTCGTTTACAGTACAAGTTCAACATCGCAGAAAGTGAAAAATGGATAAAAAAGTTGTGGTATTTACTTACAAAGCAATATCACTCAGCAATGAAATCTGTGTCATCAGGCCCTTAGCAGCACAATGAGTGGATTCAGGTATGATGATTCTAACTGAAATAAGACACACAGAAAAAGAAACATCATAAGATATCAGTAATACACGGAATGTAAACTTGGCTACACAGGTACTGAATTACAGAACAGAACAGGGTCTCAAATTTAGAAAACCAACTTATGCTTGCTTAAGGGGAAAGGTGAGTTGGGGTGCTGCATAAAACCAGAGATTGAAATGAGCACAGATAAAGTTCCTTAAGCCAAATATGGAATAGACAAGAGCTACTCCTTGCTCAACGAAATGGACTCAACACCGCATATTAAACGCCTAAGAATGTATCTGACTAGTAAGTATCTTAAAACCTATGGATTGCTATGTCTCCGAAAGAGAATCAAGCATGTGTACAGGGGCATAAACGCAGCAGTGATAGGATTGGAGAGGTTCGGTGAGCAAATGAAGACCCTTTGAAGTCATATTGCATGGTACCCATTCCACGGGTTTCAACTACCCAGGTTTAAGGTATTCTTCCTTCAGCTAAAACATGCATGTGGAACCCAAGTATGATCAACCATGTGATCGGGAGACGTGTTCAAATATGTCTCAGTTTTCGTACCCCGGTACTCGGGTGCAACATTCCAGACGCTTTACTAACACTCTCCCCACTTGGAGAGTCAGTCCCTTTAACCTCCTGTTTGGCCCAGTTTGCAATTTCTGCGGAAGATGAACAGGAATAGCGAGAACCAATGAGAGGCTAGCTGGAGGTGTCTGGACGGGCAAATTTAACTCTCATTTCCCACCAGGAAGAGGAATTAACCAAAGGCTCAGCATGCCGGGCCGGAACCAGATTAGGGCCTGAAGCCATCCTGCGGTGTTGCGGCCAGGTCACAAGAAACCGAGTTGAAGAAAGGAGCTCAGGGGCACTGTAATTCACAAACCTGCAGAGTTATAAATGACAGCTATCGTCCAAAAATAGACTGAAGTAAGGCTGCCAAGAGGACTTGAAAGCGGGGCAGAATTGCAGGAAACCGATTTCAGGAGGTAGACTGGAATTGCATTGAAAGCATAGGAAAAGAGGCAGAACGTCCACAATGATGCACTTGGCCAAAAAGGGCGTATGCGTTTTTTCCTGAATATATTCAGGAAAAAACGCATACGCCCTTTTTGGCCAACCAAGCAAGCTTGCAAAGGAAATCTGCACTACAATGAAGTCTCACTTCCCCCCGGTCAAAAGGGCCATCTGAAAAAAGTGTAAAATCCAGAAAGGCAGGACAGGCCATGGAGAACTGGGAGCCTTGTTATGCTGATGGGCGGGATGTAAATTGCCAACAACCACTCGGGAGAAGTGTATGGTGTTTCCTGAAACATCTAAAAAACAAAGCAACAGAGCCTAGGGCACTGCCACTTATGGTCCTATAGCTTAGGGAAATTAAAATCAAAAAGACACAGCCACCCCAAAGTTTGGGACGCCTCTGTTTACAAGAACCTCGTTTACAGTACAAGTTCAACATCGCAGAAAGTGAAAAATGGATAAAGAAGTTGTGGTATTTACTTACAAAGCAATATCACTCAGCAATGAAATCTATGTCATCAGGCCCTTAGCATCACAATGAGAGGATTCAGGTATGATGATTCTAACTGAAATAAGTCACACAGAAAAAGAAACATCATAAGATATCAGTAATACACGGAATGTAAACTTGGCTACACAGGAACTGAATTACAGAACAGAACAGGGTCTCAAATTTAGAAAACCAACTTATGCTTGCTTAAGGGTAAAGGTGAGTTGGGGTGCTGCATAAAACCAGAGATTGAAATGAGCACAGATAAAGTTCCTTAAGTCAAATAGGAATAGACAAGAGCTACTCCTTGCTCAACGAAATGGACTCAACACCGCATATTAAACGCCTAAGAATGTACCTGACTAGTAAGTATCTTAAAACCTATGGATTGCTATGTCTCCAAAAGAGAATCAAGCATGTGTACAGGGGCATAAACGCAGCAGTGATAGGATTGGAGAGGTTCGGTGAGCAAATGAAGACCCTTTGAAGTCATATTGCATGGTACCCATTCCACGGGTCTCAACTCTCCAGGTTTAAGGTATTCTTCCTTCAGCTAAAACATGCATGTGGAACCCAAGTATGATCAACCATGTGAACGGGAGACGTGTTCAAATATGTCTCAGTTTTCCTCCCCTGGTACTCGGGTGCAACATTCCAGACGCTTTACTAACACTCTCCCCACTTGGAGAGTCAGCGCCTTTAACCTCCTGTTTGGCACAGTTTGCAATTTCTGCGGAAGATGAACAGGAATAGCGAGAACCAATGAGAGGCTAGCTGGAGGTGTCTGGACGGGCAAATTTAACTCTCATTTCCCACCAGGAAGAGGAAATAACCAAAGGCTCAGCGTGCCGTGCCGGAACCAGATTAGGGCCTGAAGCCATCCTGCGGTGTTGCGGCCAGCTCAAAAGAAACCGAGTTGAAGAAAGGAGCTCAGGGGCACTGTAATTCACAAACCTGCAGAGTTATAAATGACAGCTATCATCCAAAAATAGACTGAAGTAAGGCTGCCAAGAGGACTTGAAAGCGGGGCAGAATTGCAGGAAACCGATTTCAGGAGGTAGACTGGAATTGCATTGAAAGCATAGGAAAAGAGGCAGAACGTCCACAATGATGCACTTGGCCAAAAAGGGCGTATGCGTTTTTTCCTGAATATATTCAGGAAAAAACGCATACGCCCTTTTTGGCCAACCAAGCAAGCTTGCAAAGGAAATCTGCACTACAATGAAGTCTCACTTCCCCCCAGTCAAAAGGGCCATCTGAAAAAAGTGTAAAATCCAGAAAGGCAGGACAGGCCATGGAGAACTGGGAGCCTTGTTATGCTGATGGGCGGGATGTAAATTGCCAACAGACACTTGGGAGAAGTGTATGGTGTTTCCTGAAACATCTAAAAAACAAAGCAACAGAAGCTAGGGCACTTCCACTTATGGTCCTATAGCTTAGGGAAATTAAAATCAAAAAGACACAGCCACCCCAAAGTTTGGAACGGCTCTGTTTACAAGAACCTCGTTTACAGTACAAGTTCAACATCGCAGAAAGTGAAAAATGGATAAAGAAGTTGTGGTATTTACTTACAAAGCAATATCACTCAGCAATGAAATCTGTGTCATCAGGCCCTTAGCAGCACAATGAGTGGATTCAGGTATGATGATTCTAACTGAAGTAAGTCACACAGAAAAAGAAACATCATAAGATATCACTAATACACGGAATGTAAACTTGGCTACACAGGAACTGAATTACAGAACAGAACAGGGTCTCAAACTTAGAAAACCAACTTATGCTTGCTTAAGGGGAAAGGTGAGTTGGGGTGCTGCATAAAACCAGAGATTGAAATGAGCACAGATAAAGTTCCTTAAGTCAAATATGGAATAGACAAGAGCTACTCCTTGCTCAATGGAATGGACTCAACACCGCATATTAAATGCCTAAGAATGTACCTGACTAGTAAGTATCTTAAAACCTATGGATTGCTATGACTCCGAAAGAGAATCAAGCATGTGTACAGGGGCATAAACGCAGCAGTGATAGGATTGGAGAGGTTCGGTGAGCAAATGAAGACCCTTTGAAGTCATATTGCATGGTACCCATTACACGGGTCTTAACTCTCCAGGTTTAAGGTATTCTTCCTTCAGCTAAAACATGCATGTGGAACCCAAGTTTGATCAACCATGTGAACGGGAGACGTGTTCAAATATGTCTCAGTTTTCCTCCCCTGGTACTCGGGTGCAACATTCCAGACGCTTTACTAACACTCTCCCCACTTGGAGAGTCAGCGCCTTTAACCTCCTGTTTGGCCCAGTTTGCAATTTCTGCGGAAGATGAACAGGAATAGCGAGAACCAATGAGAGACTAGCTGGAGGTGTCTGGACGGGCAAATTTAACTCTCATTTCCCACCAGGAAGAGGAAATAACCAAAGGCTCAGCGTGCCGTGCCGGAACCAGATTAGGGACTGAAGCCATCCTGCGGTGTTGCGGCCAGGTCACAAGAAAGCGAGTTGAAGAAAGGAGCTCAGGGGCACTCTAATTCACACACCTGCAGAGTTATAAATGACAGCTATCGTCCAAAAATAGACTGAAGTAAGGCTGCCAAGAGGACTTGAAAGCGGGGCAGAATTGCAGGAAACCGATTTCAGGAGGTAGACTGGAATTGCATTGAAAGCATAGGAAAAGAGGCAGAACGTCCACAATGATGCACTTGGCCAAAAAGGGCGTATGCGTTTTTTCCTGAATATATTCAGGAAAAAACGCATACGCCCTTTTTGGCCAACCAAGCAAGCTTGCAAAGGAAATCTGCACTACAATGAAGTCTCACTTCCCCCCGGTCAAAAGGGCCATCTGAAAAAAGTGTAAAATCCAGAAAGGCAACAGGCCATTGAGAACTGGGAGCCTTGTTATGCTGATGGGCGGGATGTAAATTGCCAACAGACACTTGGGAGAAGTGTATGGTGTTTCCTGAAACATCTAAAAAACAAAGCAACAGAGCCTAGGGCACTTCCACTTATGTTCCTATAGATTAGGGAAATTAAAATCAAAAAGACACAGCCACCCCAAAGTTTGGAACGGCTCTGTTTACAAGAACCTCGTTTACAGTACAAGTTCAACATCGCAGAAAGTGAAAAATGGATAAAGAAGTTGTGGTATTCACTTACAAAGCAATATCACTCAGCAATGAAATCTATGTCATCAGGCCCTTAGCAGCACAATGAGTGGATTCAGGTATGATGATGCTAACTGAAATAAGTCACACAGAAAAAGAAACATCATAAGATATCAGTAATACACGGAATGGAAACTTGGCTACACAGGAACTGAATTACAGAACAGAACAGTGTCTCAAATTTAGAAAAACAACTTATGCTTGCTTAAGGGGAAAGGTGAGTTGGGGTGCTGCATAAAACCAGGATTGAAATGAGCAGAGATAAAGTTCCTTAAGCCAAATATGGAATAGACAAGAGCTACTCCTTGCTCAACGAAATGGACTCAAAACCACATATTAAACGCCTAAGAATGTACCTGACTAGTAAGTATCTTAAAACCTATGAATTGCTATGTCTCCAAAAGAGAATCAAGCGTGTGTACAGGGGCATAAACGCAGCAGTGATAGGATTGGAGAGGTTCGGTGAGCAAATGAAGACCCTTTGAAGTCATATTGCATGGTACCCATTACACGGGTCTCAACTCTCCAGGTTTAAGGTATTCTTCCTTCAGCTAAAACATGCATGTGGAACCCAGAGTATGATCAACCATGTGAACGGGAGACGTGTTCAAATATGTCTCAGTTTTCCTCCCCTGGTACTCGGGTGCAACATTCCAGACGCTTTACTAACACTCTCCCCACTTGGAGAGTCAGCGCCTTTAACCTCCTGTTTGGCACAGTTTGCAATTTCTGCGGAAGATGAACAGGAATAGCGAGAACCAATGAGAGGCTAGCTGGAGGTGTCTGGACGGGCAAATTTAACTCTCATTTCTCACCAGGAAGAGGAATTAACCAAAGGCTCAGCATGCCGGGCCGGAACCAGATTAGGGCCTGAAGCCATCCTGCGGTGTTGCGGCCAGCTCAAAAGAAAGCGAGTTGAAGAAAGGAGCTCAGGGGCACTGTAATTCACAAACCTGCAGAGTTATAAATGACAGCTATCGTCCAAAAATAGACTGAAGTAAGGCTGCCAAGAGGACTTGAAAGCGGGGCAGAATTGCAGGAAACCGATTTCAGGAGGTAGACTGGAATTGCATTGAAAGCATAGGAAAAGAGGCAGAACGTCCACAATGATGCACTTGGCCAAAAAGGGCGTATGCGTTTTTTCCTGAATATATTCAGGAAAAAACGCATACGCCCTTTTTGGCCAACCAAGCAAGCTTGCAAAGGAAATCTGCACTACAATGAAGTCTCACTTCCCCCCAGTCAAAAGGGCCATCTGAAAAAAGTGTAAAATCCAGAAAGGCAGGACAGGCCATGGAGAACTGGGAGCCTTGTTATGCTGATGGGCGGGATGTAAATTGCCAACAGACACTTGGGAGAAGTGTATGGTGTTTCCTGAAACATCTAAAAAACAAAGCAACAGAACCTAGGGCACTTCCACTTATGGTCCTATAGCTTAGGGAAATTAAAATCAAAAAGACACAGCCACCCCAAAGTTTGGAACGGCTCTGTTTACAAGAACCTCGTTTACAGTACAAGTTCAACATCGCAGAAAGTGAAAAATGGATAAAGAAGTTGTGGTATTTACTTACAAAGCAATATCACTCAGCAATGAAATCTGTGTCATCAGGCCCTTAGCAGCACAATGAGTGGATTCAGGTATGATGATTCTAACTGAAGTAAGTCACACAGAAAAAGAAACATCATAAGATATCACTAATACACGGAATGTAAACTTGGCTACACAGGAACTGAATTACAGAACAGAACAGGGTCTCAAACTTAGAAAACCAACTTATGCTTGCTTAAGGGGAAAGGTGAGTTGGGGTGCTGCATAAAACCAGAGATTGAAATGAGCACAGATAAAGTTCCTTAAGTCAAATATGGAATAGACAAGAGCTACTCCTTGCTCAACGGAATGGACTCAACACCGCATATTAAATGCCTAAGAATGTACCTGACTAGTAAGTATCTTAAAACCTATGGATTGCTATGACTCCGAAAGAGAATCAAGCATGTGTACAGGGGCATAAACGCAGCAGTGATAGGATTGGAGAGGTTCGGTGAGCAAATGAAGACCCTTTGAAGTCATATTGCATGGTACCCATTACACGGGTCTTAACTCTCCAGGTTTAAGGTATTCTTCCTTCAGCTAAAACATGCATGTGGAACCCAAGTTTGATCAACCATGTGAACGGGAGACGTGTTCAAATATGTCTCAGTTTTCCTCCCCTGGTACTCGGGTGCAACATTCCAGACGCTTTACTAACACTCTCCCCACTTGGAGAGTCAGCGCCTTTAACCTCCTGTTTGGCCCAGTTTGCAATTTCTGCGGAAGATGAACAGGAATAGCGAGAACCAATGAGAGACTAGCTGGAGGTGTCTGGACGGGCAAATTTAACTCTCATTTCCCACCAGGAAGAGGAAATAACCAAAGGCTCAGCGTGCCGTGCCGGAACCAGATTAGGGACTGAAGCCATCCTGCGGTGTTGCGGCCAGGTCACAAGAAAGCGAGTTGAAGAAAGGAGCTCAGGGGCACTCTAATTCACACACCTGCAGAGTTATAAATGACAGCTATCGTCCAAAAATAGACTGAAGTAAGGCTGCCAAGAGGACTTGAAAGCGGGGCAGAATTGCAGGAAGCCGATTTCAGGAGGTAGACTGGAATTGCATTGAAAGCATAGGAAAAGAGGCAGAACGTCCACAATGATGCACTTGGCCAAAAAGGGCGTATGCGTTTTTTCCTGAATATATTCAGGAAAAAACGCATACGCCCTTTTTGGCCAACCAAGCAAGCTTGCAAAGGAAATCTGCACTACAATGAAGTCTCACTTCCCCCCGGTCAAAAGGGCCATCTGAAAAAAGTGTAAAATCCAGAAAGGCAACAGGCCATTGAGAACTGGGAGCCTTGTTATGCTGATGGGCGGGATGTAAATTGCCAACAGACACTTGGGAGAAGTGTATGGTGTTTCCTGAAACATCTAAAAAACAAAGCAACAGAGCCTAGGGCACTTCCACTTATGTTCCTATAGATTAGGGAAATTAAAATCAAAAAGACACAGCCACCCCAAAGTTTGGAACGGCTCTGTTTACAAGAACCTCGTTTACAGTACAAGTTCAACATCGCAGAAAGTGAAAAATGGATAAAGAAGTTGTGGTATTCACTTACAAAGCAATATCACTCAGCAATGAAATCTATGTCATCAGGCCCTTAGCAGCACAATGAGTGGATTCAGGTATGATGATGCTAACTGAAATAAGTCACACAGAAAAAGAAACATCATAAGATATCAGTAATACACGGAATGGAAACTTGGCTACACAGGAACTGAATTACAGAACAGAACAGTGTCTCAAATTTAGAAAAACAACTTATGCTTGCTTAAGGGGAAAGGTGAGTTGGGGTGCTGCATAAAACCAGGATTGAAATGAGCAGAGATAAAGTTCCTTAAGCCAAATATGGAATAGACAAGAGCTACTCCTTGCTCAACGAAATGGACTCAAAACCACATATTAAACGCCTAAGAATGTACCTGACTAGTAAGTATCTTAAAACCTATGAATTGCTATGTCTCCAAAAGAGAATCAAGCGTGTGTACAGGGGCATAAACGCAGCAGTGATAGGATTGGAGAGGTTCGGTGAGCAAATGAAGACCCTTTGAAGTCATATTGCATGGTACCCATTACACGGGTCTCAACTCTCCAGGTTTAAGGTATTCTTCCTTCAGCTAAAACATGCATGTGGAACCCAGAGTATGATCAACCATGTGAACGGGAGACGTGTTCAAATATGTCTCAGTTTTCCTCCCCTGGTACTCGGGTGCAACATTCCAGACGCTTTACTAACACTCTCCCCACTTGGAGAGTCAGCGCCTTTAACCTCCTGTTTGGCACAGTTTGCAATTTCTGCGGAAGATGAACAGGAATAGCGAGAACCAATGAGAGGCTAGCTGGAGGTGTCTGGACGGGCAAATTTAACTCTCATTTCTCACCAGGAAGAGGAATTAACCAAAGGCTCAGCATGCCGGGCCGGAACCAGATTAGGGCCTGAAGCCATCCTGCGGTGTTGCGGCCAGCTCAAAAGAAAGCGAGTTGAAGAAAGGAGCTCAGGGGCACTGTAATTCACAAACCTGCAGAGTTATAAATGACAGCTATCGTCCAAAAATAGACTGAAGTAAGGCTGCCAAGAGGACTTGAAAGCGGGGCAGAATTGCAGGAAACCGATTTCAGGAGGTAGACTGGAATTGCATTGAAAGCATAGGAAAAGAGGCAGAACGTCCACAATGATGCACTTGGCCAAAAAGGGCGTATGCGTTTTTTCCTGAATATATTCAGGAAAAAACGCATACGCCCTTTTTGGCCAACCAAGCAAGCTTGCAAAGGAAATCTGCACTACAATGAAGTCTCACTTCCCCCTGGTCAAAAGGGCCATCTGAAAAAAGTGTAAAATCCAGAAAGGCAGGACAGGCCATGGAGAACTGGGAGCCTTGTTATGCTGATGGGCGGGATGTAAATTGCCAACAGACACTCGGGAGAAGTGTATGGTGTTTCCTGAAACATCTAAAAAACAAAGCAACAGAGCCTAGGGCACTTCCACTTATGGTCCTATAGCTTAGGGAAATTAAAATCAAAAAGACACAGCCACCCCAAAGTTTGGGACGCCTCTGTTTACAAGAACCTCGTTTACCGTACAAGTTCAATATCACAGAAAGTGAAAAATGGATAAAGAACTTGTGGTACTTACGTACAATGCAGTATCACTCAGCAATGAAATCTATGTCATCAGGCCCGTAGCAGCATAATGAGTGGATTCAGGTACGATGATTCTAACTGAAATAAGTCACACAGAAAAAGAAACATCATAAGATATCACTAATACACGGAATGTAAACTTGGCTACACAGGAACTGCATTCCAAAACAGAACACGGTCTCAAATTTAGAAAACCAACTTATGCTTGCTTAAGGGGAAAGGTGAGTTGTGATGCTGCATAAAACCAGAGATTGAAATGAGCACAGATAAAGTTCCTTAAGCCAAATATGGAATAGACAAGAGCTACTCCTTGCTCAACGAAATGGACTCAACACCCCATATTAAATGCCTAGGAATGTACCTGACTAGTAAGTATCTTAAAACCTATGGATTTCTATGTCTCCAAAAGAGAATCAAGCGTGTGTACAGGGGCATAAACGCAGCAGTGATAGGATTGGAGAGGTTCGGTGAGCAAATGAAGACCCTTTGAAGTCATATTGCATGGTACCCATTACACGGGTCTTAACTCTCCAGTTTTAAGGTATTTTTCCTTCAGCTAAAACATGCATGTGGAACCCAGAGTATGATCAACCGTGTGAACGGGAGACGTGTTCAAATATGTCTCAGTTTTCCTCCCCTGGTACTCGGGTGCAACATTCCAGACGCTTTACTAACACTATCCCCACTTGGAGAGTCAGCGCCTTTAACCTCCTGTTTGGCCCAGTTTGCAATTTCTGCGGAAGATGAACAGGAATAGCGAGAACCAATGAGAGACTAGCTGGAGGTGTCTGGACGGGCAAATTTAACTCTCATTTCCCACCAGGAAGAGGAATTAACCAAAGGCTCAGCGTGCCGTGCCGGAACCAGATTAGGGCCTGAAGCCATCCTGCGGAGTTGCGGCCAGCTCACAAGAAAGTGAGTTGAAGAAAGGAGCTCAGGGGCACTGTAATTCACAAACCTGCAGAGTTATAAATGACAGCTATCGTCCAAAAATAGACTGAAGTAAGGCTGCCAAGAGGACTTGAAAGCGGGGCAGAATTGCAGGAAACCGATTTCAGGAGGTAGACTGGAATTGCATTGAAAGCATAGGAAAAGAGGCAGAACGTCCACAATGATGCACTTGGCCAAAAAGGGCGTATGCGTTTTTTCCTGAATATATTCAGGAAAAAATGCATACGCACTTTTTGGCCAACCAAGCAAGCTTGCAAAGGAAATCTGCACTACAATGAAGTCTCACTTCCCCCTGGTCAAAAGGGCCATCTGAAAAAAGTGTAAAATCCAGAAAGGCAGGACAGGCCATGGAGAACTGGGAGCCTTGTTATGCTGATGGGCGGGATGTAAATTGCCAACAACCACTAGGGAGAAGTGTATGGTGTTTCCTGAAACATCTAAAAAACAAAGCAACAGAGCCTAGGGCACTTCCACTTATGGTCCTATAGCTTAGGGAAATTAAAATCAAAAAGACACAGCCACCCCAAAGTTTGGAACGGCTCTGTTTACAAGAACCTCGTTTTCAGTACAAGTTCAACAGCTCAGAAAGTGAAAAATGGATAAAGAAGTTGCGGTATTTACTTACAAAGCAATATCACTCAGCAATGAAATCTATCTCACCAGGCCCTTAGCAGCACAATGACTGTATTCAGGTATGATAATTCTAACTGAAATAAGTCACACAGAAAAAGAAACATCATAAGATATCAGTAATACACGGAATGTAAACTTGGCTACACAGGAACTGAATTACAGAACAGAACAGGGTCTCAAATTTAGAAAACCAACTTATGCTTGCTTAAGGGTAAAGGTGAGTAGGGGTGCTGCATAAAACCAGAGATTGAAATGAGCACAGATAAAGTTCCTTAAGCCAAATATGGAATACACAAGAGCTACTCCTTGCTCAATGAAATGGACTCAACACACCATATTAAACGCCTAACAATGTACCTGACTAGTAAGTATCTTAAAACCTATGGATTGCTATGTCTCCAAAAGAGAATCAAGCGTGTGTACAGGGGCATAAACGCAGCAGTGATAGGATTGCAGAGGTTCGGTGAGCAAATGAAGACCGTTTGAAGTCATATTGCATGGTACCCATTCCACGGGTCTCAACTCTCCAGGTTTAAGGTATTCTTCCTTCAGCTAAAACATGCATGTGGAACCCAAGTATGATCAACCATGTGAACGGGAGACGTGTTCAAATATGTCTCAGTTTTCCTCCCCTGGTACTCGGGTGCAACATTCCAGACGCTTTACTAACACTCTCCCCACTTGGAAAGTCAGCGCCTTTAACCTCCTGTTTGTCCCAGTTTGCAATTTCTGCGGAAGATGAACAGGAATAGCGAGAACCAATGAGAGGCTAGCTGGAGGTGTCTGGACGGGCAAATTTAACTCTCATTTCCCACCAGGAAGAGGAAATAACCAAAGGCTCAGCGTGCCGTACCGGAACCAGATTAGGGCCTGAAGCCATCCTGCGGTGTTGCGGCCAGCTCAAAAGAAAGCGAGTTGAAGAAAGGAGCTCAGGGGCACTGTAATTCACAAACCTGCAGAGTTATAAATGACAGCTATTGTCCAAAAATAGACTGAAGTAAGGCTGCCAGGAGGACTTGAAAGCGGGGCAGAATTGCAGGAAACCGATTTCAGGAGGTAGACTGGAATTGCATTGAAAGCATAGGAAAAGAGGCAGAACGTACACAATGATGCACTTGGCCAAAAAGGGCGTATGCGTTTTTTCCTGAATATATTCAGGAAAAAACGCATACGCCCTTTTTGGCCAACCAAGCAAGCTTGCAAAGGAAATCTGCACTACAATGAAGTCTCACTTCCCCCCGGTCAAAAGGGCCATCTGAAAAAAGTGTAAAATCCAGAAAGGCAGGACAGGCCATGGAGAACTGGGAGCCTTGTTATGCTGATGGGCGGGATGTAAATTGCCAACAACCACTCGGGAGAAGTGTATGGTGTTTCCTGAAACATCTAAAAAACAAAGCAACAGAGCCTAGGGCACTTCCACTTATGGTCCTATAGCTTAGGGAAATTAAATTCAAAAAGACACAGCCACCCCAAAGTTTGGAACGGCTCTGTTTACAAGAACCTCGTTTACAGTACAAGTTCAACATCGCAGAAAGTGAAAAATGGATAAAGAACTTGTGGTACTTACGTAGAATGCAGTATCACTCAGCAATGAAATCTATGTCATCAGGCCGTAGCAGCATAATGAGTGGATTCAGGTACGATGATTCTAACTGAAATAAGTCACACAGAAAAAGAAACATCATAAGATATCACTAATACACGGAATGTAAACTTGGCTACACAGGAACTGAATTACAGAACAGAACAGGGTCTCAAATTTAGAAAACCAACTTATGCTTGCTTAAGGGGAAAGGTGAGTTGGGGTGCTGCATAAAACCAGAGATTGAAATGAGCACAGATAAAGTTCCTTAAGCCAAATATGGAATAGACAAGAGCTACTCCTTGCTCAACGAAATGGACTCAACACCGCATATTAAACGCCTAAGAATGTACCTGTCTAGTAAGTATCTTAAAACCTATGGATTGCTATGTCTCCGAAAGAGAATCAAGCATGTGTACAGGGGCATAAACGCAGCAGTGATAGGATTGGAGAGGTTCGGTGAGCAAATGAAGACCCTTTGAAGTCATATTGCATGGTACCCATTCCACGGGTTTCAACTACCCAGGTTTAAGGTATTCTTCCTTCAGCTAAAACATGCATGTGGGACCTAGAGTATGATCAACCATGTGATCGGGAGACGTGTTCAAATATGTCTCAGTTTTCGTACCCTGGTACTCGGGTGCAACATTCCAGACGCTTTACTAACACTCTCCCCACTTGGAGAGTCAGTCCCTTTAACCTCCTGTTTGGCCCAGTTTGCAATTTCTGTGGAAGATGAACAGGAATAGCGAGAACCAATGAGAGACTAGCTGGAGGTGTCTGGATGGGCAAATTTAACTCTCATTTCCCACCAGGAAGAGGAATTAACCAAAGGCTCAGCGTGCCGTGCCAGAACCAGATTAGGGCCTGAAGACATCCTGCGGTGTTGCGGCCAGGTCACAAGAAAGCGAGTTGAAGAAAGGAGCTCAGGGGCACTGTAATTCACAAACCTGCAGAGTTATAAATGACAGCTATCGTCCAAAAATAGACTGAAGTAAGGCTGCCAAGAGGACTTGAAAGCGGGGCAGAATTGCAGGAAACCGATTTCAGGAGGTAGACTGGAATTGCATTGAAAGCATAGGAAAAGAGGCAGAACGTCCACAATGATGCACTTGGCCAAAAAGGGCGTATGCGTTTTTTCCTGAATATATTCAGGAAAAAATGCATACGCACTTTTTGGCCAACCAAGCAAGCTTGCAAAGGAAATCTGCACTACAATGAAGTCTCACTTCCCCCCGGTCAAAAGGGCCATCTGAAAAAAGTGTAAAATCCAGAAAGGCAGGACAGGCCATGGAGAACTGGGAGCCTTGTTATGCTGATGGGCGGGATGTAAATTGCCAACAACCACTCGGGAGAAGTGTATGGTGTTTCCTGAAACATCTAAAAAACAAAGCAACAGAGCCTAGGGCACTTCCACTTATGGTCCTATAGCTTAGGGAATTTAAAATCAAAAAGACACAGCCACCCCAAAGTTTGGAACGGCTCTGTTTACAAGAACCTCGTTTACAGTACAAGTTCAACATCGCAGAAATTGAAAAATGGATAAAGAAGTTGTGGTATTTACTTACAAAGCAATATCACTCAGCAATGAAATCTGTGTCATCAGGCCCTTAGCAGCACAATGAGTGGATTCAGGTATGATGATTCTAACTGAAATAAGTCACACAGAAAAAGAAACATCATAAGATATCAGTAATACACGGAATGTAAACTTGGCTACACAGGAACTGAATTACAGAACAGAACAGGGTCTCAAATTTAGAAAACCAACTTATGCTTGCTTAAGGGGAAAGGTGAGTTGGGGTGCTGCATAAAACCAGAGATTGAAATGAGCACAGATAAAGTTCCTTAAGCCAAATATGGAATAGACAAGAGCTACTCCTTGCTCAACGAAATGGACTCAACACCGCATATTAAACGCCTAAGAATGTACCTGACTAGTAAGTATCTTAAAACCTATGGATTGCTATGTCTCCGAAAGAGAATCAAGCATGTGTACAGGGGCATAAACGCAGCAGTGATAGGATTGGAGAGGTTCGGTGAGCAAATGAAGACCCTTTGAAGTCATATTGCATGGTACCCATTCCACGGGTTTCAACTACCCAGGTTTTAGGTATTCTTCCTTCAGCTAAAACATGCATATGGAACCCAAGTATGATCAACCATGTGAACGGGAGACGTGTTCAAATATGTCTCAGTTTTCCTCCCCTGGTACTCGGGTGCAACATTCCAGACGCTTTACTAACACTCTCCCCACTTGGAAAGTCAGCGCCTTTAACCTCCTGTTTGGCCCAGTTTGCAATTTCTGCGGAAGATGAACAGGAATAGCGAGAACCAATGAGAGGCTAGCTGGAGGTGTCTGGACGGGCAAATTTAACTCTCATTTCCCACCAGGAAGAGGAAATAACCAAAGGCTCAGCGTGCCGTGCCGGAACCAGATTAGGGCCTGAAGCCATCCTGCGGTGTTGCGGCCAGCTCAAAAGAAAGCGAGTTGAAGAAAGGAGCTCAGGGGCACTGTAATTCACAAACCTGCAGAGTTATAAATGACAGCTATCGTCCAAAAATAGACTGAAGTAAGGCTGCCAAGAGGACTTGAAAGCGGGGCAGAATTGCAGGAAACCGATTTCAGGAGGTAGACTGGAATTGCATTGAAAGCATAGGAAAAGAGGCAGAACGTCCACAATGATGCACTTGGCCAAAAAGGGCGTATGCGTTTTTTCCTGAATATATTCAGGAAAAAACGCATACGCCCTTTTTGGCCAACCAAGCAAGCTTGCAAAGGAAATCTGCACTACAATGAAGTCTCACTTCCCCCCGGTCAAAAGGGCCATCTGAAAAAAGTGTAAAATCCAGAAAGGCAGGACAGGCCATGGAGAACTGGGAGCCTTGTTATGCTGATGGGCGGGATGTAAATTGCCAACAGACACTCGGGAGAAGTGTATGGTGTTTCCTGAAACATCTAAAAAACAAAGCAACAGAGCCTAGGGCACTTCCACTTATGGTCCTATAGCTTAGGGAATTTAAAATCAAAAAGACACAGCCACCCCAAAGTTTCGAACGGCTCTGTTTACAAGAACCTCGTTTACAGTACAAGTTCAACATCGCAGAAAGTGAAAAATGGATAAAGAACTTGTGGTACTTACGTACAATGCAGTATCACTCAGCAATGAAATCTATGTCATCAGGCCCTTAGCAGCATAATGAGTGGATTCAGGTACGATGATTCTAACTGAAATAAGTCACACAGAAAAAGAAACATCATAAGATACCACTAATACACGGAATGTAAACTTGGCTACACAGGAACTGAATTACAGAACAGAACAGGGTCTCAAATTTAGAAAACCAACTTATGCTTGCTTAAGGGTAAAGGTGAGTTGGGGTGCTGCATAAAACCAGAGATTGAAATGAGCACAGATAAAGTTCCTTAAGCCAAATATGGAATAGACAAGAGCTACTCCTTGCTCAACGAAATGGACTCAACACCGCATATTAAATGCCTAAGAATGTACCTGACTAGTAAGTATCTTAAAACCTATGGATTGCTATGTCTCCGAAAGAGAATCAAGCATGTGTACAGGGGCATAAACGCAGCAGTGATAGGATTGGAGAGGTTCGGTGAGCAAATGAAGACCCTTTGAAGTCATATTGCATGGTACCCATTCCACGGGTTTCAACTACCCAGGTTTAAGGTATTCTTCCTTCAGCTAAAACATGCATGTGGGACCTAGAGTATGATCAACCATGTGATCGGGAGACGTGTTCAAATATGTCTCAGTTTTCGTACCCTGGTACTCGGGTGCAACATTCCAGACGCTTTACTAACACTCTCCCCACTTGGAGAGTCAGTCCCTTTAACCTCCTGTTTGGCCCAGTTTGCAATTTCTGCGGAAGATTAACTGGAATAGAGAGAACCAATGAGAGACTAGCTGGAGGTGTCTGGATGGGCAAATTTAACTCTCATTTCCCACCAGGAAGAGGAATTAACCAAAGGCTCAGCGTGCCGTGCCAGAACCAGATTAGGGCCTGAAGACATCCTGCGGTGTTGCGGCCAGGTCACAAGAAAGCGAGTTGAAGAAAGGAGCTCAGGGGCACTGTAATTCACAAACCTGCAGAGTTATAAATGACAGCTATCGTCCAAAAATAGACTGAAGTAAGGCTGCCAAGAGGACTTGAAAGCGGGGCAGAATTGCAGGAAACCGATTTCAGGAGGTAGACTGGAATTGCATTGAAAGCATAGGAAAAGAGGCAGAACGTCCACAATGATGCACTTGGCCAAAAAGGGCGTATGCGTTTTTTCCTGAATATATTCAGGAAAAAACGCATACGCCCTTTTTGGCCAACCAAGCAAGCTTGCAAAGGAAATCTGCACTACAATGAAGTCTCACTTCCCCCCGGTCAAAAGGGCCATCTGAAAAAAGTGTAAAATCCAGAAAGGCAGGACAGGCCATGGAGAACTGGGAGCCTTGTTATGCTGATGGGCGGGATGTAAATTGCCAACAGACACTCGGGAGAAGTGTATGGTGTTTCCTGAAACATCTAAAAAACAAAGCAACAGAGCCTAGGGCACTTCCACTTATGGTCCTATAGCTTAGGGAATTTAAAATCAAAAAGACACAGCCACCCCAAAGTTTGGAACGGCTCTGTTTACAAGAACCTCGTTTACAGTACAAGTTCAACATCGCAGAAATTGAAAAATGGATAAAGAAGTTGTGGTATTTACTTACAAAGCAATATCACTCAGCAATGAAATCTGTGTCATCAGGCCCTTAGCAGCACAATGAGTGGATTCAGGTATGATGATTCTAACTGAAATAAGTTACACAGAAAAAGAAACATCATAAGATATCAGTAATACACGGAATGTAAACTTGGCTACACAGGAACTGAATTACAGAACAGAACAGGGTCTCAAATTTAGAAAACCAACTTATGCTTGCTTAAGGGGAAAGGTGAGTTGGGGTGCTGCATAAAACCAGAGATTGAAATGAGCACAGATAAAGTTCCTTAAGCCAAATATGGAATAGACAAGAGCTACTCCTTGCTCAACGAAATGGACTCAATACCGCATATTAAACACCTAAGAATGTACCTGACTAGTAAGTATCTTAAAACCTATGGATTGTTATGTCTCCGAAAGAGAATCAAGCATGTGTACAGGGGCATAAACGCAGCAGTGATAGGATTGGAGAGGTTCGGTGAGCAAATGAAGACCCTTTGAAGTCATATTGCATGGTACCCATTCCACGGGTTTCAACTACCCAGGTTTAAGGTATTCTTCCTTCAGCTAATACATGCATGTGGAACCTAGAGTATGATCAACCATGTGATCGGTAGACGTGTTCAAATATGTCTCAGTTTTCGTACCCTGGTACTCGGGTGCAACATTCCAGATGCTTTACTAACACTCTCCCCACTTGGACAGTCAGTCCCTTTAACCTCCTGTTTGGCCCAGTTTGCAATTTCTGTGGAAGATTAACAGGAATAGCGAGAACCAATGAGAGACTAGCTGGAGGTGTCTGGATGGGCAAATTTAACTCTCATTTCCCACCAGGAAGAGGAATTAACCAAAGGCTCAGCGTGCCATGCCAGAAACAGATTAGGGCCTGAAGACATCTTGCGGTGTTGCGGCAAGGTCACAAGAAAGCGAGTTGAAGAAAGGAGCTCAGGGGCACTGTAATTCACAAACCTGCAGAGTTATAAATGACAGCTATCGTCCAAAAATAGACTGAAGTAAGGCTGCCAAGAGGACTTGAAAGCGGGGCAGAATTGCAGGAAACCGATTTCAGGAGGTAGACTGGAATTGCATTGAAAGCATAGGAAAAGAGGCAGAACGTCCACAATGATGCACTTGGCCAAAAAGGGCGTATGCGTTTTTTCCTGAATATATTCAGGAAAAAACGCATACGCCCTTTTTGGCCAACCAAGCAAGCTTGCAAAGGAAATCTGCACTACAATGAAGTCTCACTTCCCCCCGGTCAAAAGGGCCATCTGAAAAAAGTTAAAATCCAGAAAGGCAGGACAGGCCATGGAGAACTGGGAGCCTTGTTATGCTGATGGGCGGGATGTAAATTGCCAACAACCACTCGGGAGAAGTGTATGGTGTTTCCTGAAACATCTAAAAAACAAAGCAACAGAGCCTAGGGCACTTCCACTTATGGTCCTATAGCTTAGGGAAATTAAATTCAAAAAGACACAGCCACCCCAAAGTTTGGAACGGCTCTGTTTACAAGAACCTCGTTTACAGTACAAGTTCAACATCGCAGAAAGTGAAAAATGGATAAAGAACTTGTGGTACTTACGTAGAATGCAGTATCACTCAGCAATGAAATCTATGTCATCAGGCCGTAGCAGCATAATGAGTGGATTCAGGTACGATGATTCTAACTGAAATAAGTCACACAGAAAAAGAAACATCATAAGATATCACTAATACACGGAATGTAAACTTGGCTACACAGGAACTGAATTACAGAACAGAACAGGGTCTCAAATTTAGAAAACCAACTTATGCTTGCTTAAGGGGAAAGGTGAGTTGGGGTGCTGCATAAAACCAGAGATTGAAATGAGCACAGATAAAGTTCCTTAAGCCAAATATGGAATAGACAAGAGCTACTCCTTGCTCAACGAAATGGACTCAACACCGCATATTAAACGCCTAAGAATGTACCTGTCTAGTAAGTATCTTAAAACCTATGGATTGCTATGTCTCCGAAAGAGAATCAAGCATGTGTACAGGGGCATAAACGCAGCAGTGATAGGATTGGAGAGGTTCGGTGAGCAAATGAAGACCCTTTGAAGTCATATTGCATGGTACCCATTCCACGGGTTTCAACTACCCAGGTTTAAGGTATTCTTCCTTCAGCTAAAACATGCATGTGGGACCTAGAGTATGATCAACCATGTGATCGGGAGACGTGTTCAAATATGTCTCAGTTTTCGTACCCTGGTACTCGGGTGCAACATTCCAGACGCTTTACTAACACTCTCCCCACTTGGAGAGTCAGTCCCTTTAACCTCCTGTTTGGCCCAGTTTGCAATTTCTGTGGAAGATGAACAGGAATAGCGAGAACCAATGAGAGACTAGCTGGAGGTGTCTGGATGGGCAAATTTAACTCTCATTTCCCACCAGGAAGAGGAATTAACCAAAGGCTCAGCGTGCCGTGCCAGAACCAGATTAGGGCCTGAAGACATCCTGCGGTGTTGCGGCCAGGTCACAAGAAAGCGAGTTGAAGAAAGGAGCTCAGGGGCACTGTAATTCACAAACCTGCAGAGTTATAAATGACAGCTATCGTCCAAAAATAGACTGAAGTAAGGCTGCCAAGAGGACTTGAAAGCGGGGCAGAATTGCAGGAAACCGATTTCAGGAGGTAGACTGGAATTGCATTGAAAGCATAGGAAAAGAGGCAGAACGTCCACAATGATGCACTTGGCCAAAAAGGGCGTATGCGTTTTTTCCTGAATATATTCAGGAAAAAACGCATACGCCCTTTTTGGCCAACCAAGCAAGCTTGCAAAGGAAATCTGCACTACAATGAAGTCTCACTTCCCCCCGGTCAAAAGGGCCATCTGAAAAAAGTGTAAAATCCAGAAAGGCAGGACAGGCCATGGAGAACTGGGAGCCTTGTTATGCTGATGGGCGGGATGTAAATTGCCAACAACCACTCGGGAGAAGTGTATGGTGTTTCCTGAAACATCTAAAAAACAAAGCAACAGAGCCTAGGGCACTTCCACTTATGGTCCTATAGCTTAGGGAATTTAAAATCAAAAAGACACAGCCACCCCAAAGTTTGGAACGGCTCTGTTTACAAGAACCTCGTTTACAGTACAAGTTCAACATCGCAGAAATTGAAAAATGGATAAAGAAGTTGTGGTATTTACTTACAAAGCAATATCACTCAGCAATGAAATCTGTGTCATCAGGCCCTTAGCAGCACAATGAGTGGATTCAGGTATGATGATTCTAACTGAAATAAGTCACACAGAAAAAGAAACATCATAAGATATCAGTAATACACGGAATGTAAACTTGGCTACACAGGAACTGAATTACAGAACAGAACAGGGTCTCAAATTTAGAAAACCAACTTATGCTTGCTTAAGGGGAAAGGTGAGTTGGGGTGCTGCATAAAACCAGAGATTGAAATGAGCACAGATAAAGTTCCTTAAGCCAAATATGGAATAGACAAGAGCTACTCCTTGCTCAACGAAATGGACTCAACACCGCATATTAAACGCCTAAGAATGTACCTGACTAGTAAGTATCTTAAAACCTATGGATTGCTATGTCTCCGAAAGAGAATCAAGCATGTGTACAGGGGCATAAACGCAGCAGTGATAGGATTGGAGAGGTTCGGTGAGCAAATGAAGACCCTTTGAAGTCATATTGCATGGTACCCATTCCACGGGTTTCAACTACCCAGGTTTTAGGTATTCTTCCTTCAGCTAAAACATGCATATGGAACCCAAGTATGATCAACCATGTGAACGGGAGACGTGTTCAAATATGTCTCAGTTTTCCTCCCCTGGTACTCGGGTGCAACATTCCAGACGCTTTACTAACACTCTCCCCACTTGGAAAGTCAGCGCCTTTAACCTCCTGTTTGGCCCAGTTTGCAATTTCTGCGGAAGATGAACAGGAATAGCGAGAACCAATGAGAGGCTAGCTGGAGGTGTCTGGACGGGCAAATTTAACTCTCATTTCCCACCAGGAAGAGGAAATAACCAAAGGCTCAGCGTGCCGTGCCGGAACCAGATTAGGGCCTGAAGCCATCCTGCGGTGTTGCGGCCAGCTCAAAAGAAAGCGAGTTGAAGAAAGGAGCTCAGGGGCACTGTAATTCACAAACCTGCAGAGTTATAAATGACAGCTATCGTCCAAAAATAGACTGAAGTAAGGCTGCCAAGAGGACTTGAAAGCGGGGCAGAATTGCAGGAAACCGATTTCAGGAGGTAGACTGGAATTGCATTGAAAGCATAGGAAAAGAGGCAGAACGTCCACAATGATGCACTTGGCCAAAAAGGGCGTATGCGTTTTTTCCTGAATATATTCAGGAAAAAACGCATACGCCCTTTTTGGCCAACCAAGCAAGCTTGCAAAGGAAATCTGCACTACAATGAAGTCTCACTTCCCCCCGGTCAAAAGGGCCATCTGAAAAAAGTGTAAAATCCAGAAAGGCAGGACAGGCCATGGAGAACTGGGAGCCTTGTTATGCTGATGGGCGGGATGTAAATTGCCAACAGACACTCGGGAGAAGTGTATGGTGTTTCCTGAAACATCTAAAAAACAAAGCAACAGAGCCTAGGGCACTTCCACTTATGGTCCTATAGCTTAGGGAATTTAAAATCAAAAAGACACAGCCACCCCAAAGTTTCGAACGGCTCTGTTTACAAGAACCTCGTTTACAGTACAAGTTCAACATCGCAGAAAGTGAAAAATGGATAAAGAACTTGTGGTACTTACGTACAATGCAGTATCACTCAGCAATGAAATCTATGTCATCAGGCCCTTAGCAGCATAATGAGTGGATTCAGGTACGATGATTCTAACTGAAATAAGTCACACAGAAAAAGAAACATCATAAGATACCACTAATACACGGAATGTAAACTTGGCTACACAGGAACTGAATTACAGAACAGAACAGGGTCTCAAATTTAGAAAACCAACTTATGCTTGCTTAAGGGTAAAGGTGAGTTGGGGTGCTGCATAAAACCAGAGATTGAAATGAGCACAGATAAAGTTCCTTAAGCCAAATATGGAATAGACAAGAGCTACTCCTTGCTCAACGAAATGGACTCAACACCGCATATTAAATGCCTAAGAATGTACCTGACTAGTAAGTATCTTAAAACCTATGGATTGCTATGTCTCCGAAAGAGAATCAAGCATGTGTACAGGGGCATAAACGCAGCAGTGATAGGATTGGAGAGGTTCGGTGAGCAAATGAAGACCCTTTGAAGTCATATTGCATGGTACCCATTCCACGGGTTTCAACTACCCAGGTTTAAGGTATTCTTCCTTCAGCTAAAACATGCATGTGGGACCTAGAGTATGATCAACCATGTGATCGGGAGACGTGTTCAAATATGTCTCAGTTTTCGTACCCTGGTACTCGGGTGCAACATTCCAGACGCTTTACTAACACTCTCCCCACTTGGAGAGTCAGTCCCTTTAACCTCCTGTTTGGCCCAGTTTGCAATTTCTGCGGAAGATTAACTGGAATAGAGAGAACCAATGAGAGACTAGCTGGAGGTGTCTGGATGGGCAAATTTAACTCTCATTTCCCACCAGGAAGAGGAATTAACCAAAGGCTCAGCGTGCCGTGCCAGAACCAGATTAGGGCCTGAAGACATCCTGCGGTGTTGCGGCCAGGTCACAAGAAAGCGAGTTGAAGAAAGGAGCTCAGGGGCACTGTAATTCACAAACCTGCAGAGTTATAAATGACAGCTATCGTCCAAAAATAGACTGAAGTAAGGCTGCCAAGAGGACTTGAAAGCGGGGCAGAATTGCAGGAAACCGATTTCAGGAGGTAGACTGGAATTGCATTGAAAGCATAGGAAAAGAGGCAGAACGTCCACAATGATGCACTTGGCCAAAAAGGGCGTATGCGTTTTTTCCTGAATATATTCAGGAAAAAACGCATACGCCCTTTTTGGCCAACCAAGCAAGCTTGCAAAGGAAATCTGCACTACAATGAAGTCTCACTTCCCCCCGGTCAAAAGGGCCATCTGAAAAAAGTGTAAAATCCAGAAAGGCAGGACAGGCCATGGAGAACTGGGAGCCTTGTTATGCTGATGGGCGGGATGTAAATTGCCAACAGACACTCGGGAGAAGTGTATGGTGTTTCCTGAAACATCTAAAAAACAAAGCAACAGAGCCTAGGGCACTTCCACTTATGGTCCTATAGCTTAGGGAATTTAAAATCAAAAAGACACAGCCACCCCAAAGTTTGGAACGGCTCTGTTTACAAGAACCTCGTTTACAGTACAAGTTCAACATCGCAGAAATTGAAAAATGGATAAAGAAGTTGTGGTATTTACTTACAAAGCAATATCACTCAGCAATGAAATCTGTGTCATCAGGCCCTTAGCAGCACAATGAGTGGATTCAGGTATGATGATTCTAACTGAAATAAGTTACACAGAAAAAGAAACATCATAAGATATCAGTAATACACGGAATGTAAACTTGGCTACACAGGAACTGAATTACAGAACAGAACAGGGTCTCAAATTTAGAAAACCAACTTATGCTTGCTTAAGGGGAAAGGTGAGTTGGGGTGCTGCATAAAACCAGAGATTGAAATGAGCACAGATAAAGTTCCTTAAGCCAAATATGGAATAGACAAGAGCTACTCCTTGCTCAACGAAATGGACTCAATACCGCATATTAAACACCTAAGAATGTACCTGACTAGTAAGTATCTTAAAACCTATGGATTGTTATGTCTCCGAAAGAGAATCAAGCATGTGTACAGGGGCATAAACGCAGCAGTGATAGGATTGGAGAGGTTCGGTGAGCAAATGAAGACCCTTTGAAGTCATATTGCATGGTACCCATTCCACGGGTTTCAACTACCCAGGTTTAAGGTATTCTTCCTTCAGCTAATACATGCATGTGGAACCTAGAGTATGATCAACCATGTGATCGGTAGACGTGTTCAAATATGTCTCAGTTTTCGTACCCTGGTACTCGGGTGCAACATTCCAGATGCTTTACTAACACTCTCCCCACTTGGACAGTCAGTCCCTTTAACCTCCTGTTTGGCCCAGTTTGCAATTTCTGTGGAAGATTAACAGGAATAGCGAGAACCAATGAGAGACTAGCTGGAGGTGTCTGGATGGGCAAATTTAACTCTCATTTCCCACCAGGAAGAGGAATTAACCAAAGGCTCAGCGTGCCATGCCAGAAACAGATTAGGGCCTGAAGACATCTTGCGGTGTTGCGGCAAGGTCACAAGAAAGCGAGTTGAAGAAAGGAGCTCAGGGGCACTGTAATTCACAAACCTGCAGAGTTATAAATGACAGCTATCGTCCAAAAATAGACTGAAGTAAGGCTGCCAAGAGGACTTGAAAGCGGGGCAGAATTGCAGGAAACCGATTTCAGGAGGTAGACTGGAATTGCATTGAAAGCATAGGAAAAGAGGCAGAACGTCCACAATGATGCACTTGGCCAAAAAGGGCGTATGCGTTTTTTCCTGAATATATTCAGGAAAAAACGCATACGCCCTTTTTGGCCAACCAAGCAAGCTTGCAAAGGAAATCTGCACTACAATGAAGTCTCACTTCCCCCCGGTCAAAAGGGCCATCTGAAAAAAGTTAAAATCCAGAAAGGCAGGACAGGCCATGGAGAACTGGGAGCCTTGTTATGCTGATGGGCGGGATGTAAATTGCCAACAACCACTCGGGAGAAGTGTATGGTGTTTCCTGAAACATCTAAAAAACAAAGCAACAGAGCCTAGGCCACTTCCACTTATGGTCCTATAGCTTAGGGAATTTAAAATCAAAAAGACACAGCCACCCCAAAGTGTGGAACGGCTCTGTTTACAAGAACCTCGTTTAAGGTACAAGTTCAACATCGCAGAAATTGAAAAATGGATAAAGAAGTTGTGGTATTTACTTACAAAGCAATATCACTCAGCAATGAAATCTGTGTCATCAGGCCCTTAGCAGCACAATGAGTGGATTCAGGTATGATGATTCTAACTGAAGTAAGTCACACAGAAAAAGAAACATCATAAGATATCACTAATACACGGAATGTAAACTTGGCTACACAGGAACTGAATTACAGAACAGAACAGGGTCTCAAACTTAGAAAACCAACTTATGCTTGCTTAAGGGGAAAGGTGAGTTGGGGTGCTGCATAAAACCAGAGATTGAAATGAGCACAGATAAAGTTCCTTAAGCCAAATATGGAATAGACAAGAGCTACTCCTTGCTCAACGAAATGGACTCAACACCGCATATTAAACGCCTAAGAATGTACCTGACTAGTAAGTATCTTAAAACCTATGGATTGCTATGTCTCCGAAAGAGAATCAAGCATGTGTACAGGGGCATAAACTCAGCAGTGATAGGATTGGAGAGGTTCGGTGAGCAAATGAAGACCCTTTGAAGTCATATTGCATGGTACCCATTCCACGGGTTTCAACTACCCAGGTTTAAAGTATTCTTCCTTCAGCTAAAACATGCATGTGGAACCCAAGTATGATCAACCATGTGAACGGGAGACGTGTTCAAATATGTCTCAGTTTTCCTCCCCTGGTACTCGGGTGCAACATTCCAGACGCTTTACTAACACTCTCCCCACTTGGAAAGTCAGCGCCTTTAACCTCCTGTTTGGCCCAGTTTGCAATTTCTGTGGAAGATGAACAGGAATAGCGAGAACCAATGAGAGGCTAGCTGGAGGTGTCTGGACGGGCAAATTTAACTCTCATTTCCCACCAGGAAGAGGAAATAACCAAAGGCTCAGCGTGCCGTGCCGGAACCAGATTAGGGCCTGAAGACATCCTGCGGTGTTGCGGCCAGGTCACAAGAAAGCGAGTTGAAGAAAGGAGCTCAGGGGCACTGTAATTCACAAACCTGCAGAGTTATAAATGACAGCTATCGTCCAAAAATAGACTGAAGTAAGGCTGCAAAGAGGACTTGAAAGCGGGGCAGAATTGCAGGAAACCGATTTCAGGAGGTAGACTGGAATTGCATTGAAAGCATAGGAAAAGAGGCAGAACGTCCACAATGATGCACTTGGCCAAAAAGGGCGTATGCGTTTTTTCCTGAATATATTCAGGAAAAAACGCATACGCCCTTTTTGGCCAACCAAGCAAGCTTGCAAAGGAAATCTGCACTACGATGAAGTCTCACTTCCCCCCGGTCAAAAGGGCCATCTGAAAAAAGTGTAAAATCCAGAAAGGCAGGACAGGCCATGGAGAACTGGGAGCCTTGTTATGCTGAAGGGCGGGATGTAAATTGCCAACAAACACTCGGGAGAAGTGTATGGTGTTTCCTGAAACATCTAAAAAACAAAGCAACAGAGCCTAGGGCACTTCCACTTATGGTCCTATAGCTTAGGGAATTTAAAATCAAAAAGACACAGCCACCCCAAAGTTTGGAACGGCTCTGTTTACAAGAACCTCGTTTACAGTACAAGTTCAACATCGCAGAAAGTGAAAAATGGATAAAGAACTTGTGGTACTTACGTACAATGCAGTATCACTCAGCAATGAAATCTATGTCATCAGGCCCTTAGCAGCATAATGAGTGGATTCAGGTACGATGATTCTAACTGAAATAAGTCACACAGAAAAAGAAACATCATAAGATATCAGTAATACACGGAATGTAAACTTGGCTACACAGGAACTGAATTACAGAACAGAACAGGGTCTCAAATTTAGAAAACCAACTTATGCTTGCTTAAGGGGAAAGGTGAGTTGGGGTGCTGCATAAAACCAGAGATTGAAATGAGCACAGATAAAGTTCCTTAAGCCAAATATGGAATAGACAAGAGCTACTCCTTGCTCAACGAAATGGACTCAACACCGCATATTAAACGCCTAAGAATGTACCTGACTAGTAAGTATCTTAAAACCTATGGATTGCTATGTCTCCGAAAGAGAATCAAGCATGTGTACAGGGGCATAAACGCAGCAGTGATAGGATTGGAGAGGTTCGGTGAACAAATGAAGACCCTTTGAAGTCATATTGCATGGTACCCATTCCACGGGTTTCAACTACCCAGGTTAAAGGTATTCTTCCTTCAGCTAAAACATGCATGTGGAACCCAAGTATGATCAACCATGTGAACGGGAGACGTGTTCAAATATGTCTCAGTTTTCCTCCCCTGGTACTCGGGTGCAACATTCCAGACGCTTTACTAACACTCTCCCCACTTGGAAAGTCAGCGCCTTTAACCTCCTGTTTGGCCCAGTTTGCAATTTCTGCGGAAGATGAACAGGAATAGCGAGAACCAATGAGAGGCTAGCTGGAGGTGTCTGGACGGGCAAATTTAACTCTCATTTCCCACCAGGAAGAGGAAATAACCAAAGGCTCAGCGTGCCGTGCCGGAACCAGATTAGGGCCTGAAGACATCCTGCGGTGTTGCGGCCAGGTCACAAGAAAGCGAGTTGAAGAAAGGAGCTCAGGGGCACTGTAATTCACAAACCTGCAGAGTTATAAATGACAGCTATCGTCCAAAAATAGACTGAAGTAAGGCTGCAAAGAGGACTTGAAAGCGGGGCAGAATTGCAGGAAACCGATTTCAGGAGGTAGACTGGAATTGCATTGAAAGCATAGGAAAAGAGGCAGAACGTCCACAATGATGCACTTGGCCAAAAAGGGCGTATGCGTTTTTTCCTGAATATATTCAGGAAAAAACGCATACGCCCTTTTTGGCCAACCAAGCAAGCTTGCAAAGGAAATCTGCACTACGATGAAGTCTCACTTCCCCCCGGTCAAAAGGGCCATCTGAAAAAAGTGTAAAATCCAGAAAGGCAGGACAGGCCATGGAGAACTGGGAGCCTTGTTATGCTGAAGGGCGGGATGTAAATTGCCAACAAACACTCAGGAGAAGTGTATGGTGTTTCCTGAAACATCTAAAAAACAAAGCAACAGAGCCTAGGGCACTTCCACTTATGGTCCTATAGCTTAGGGAAATTAAAATCAAAAAGACACAGCCACCCCAAAGTTTGGAACGGCTCTGTTTACAAGAACCTCGTTTACAGTACAAGTTCAACATCGCAGAAAGTGAAAAATGGATAAAGAACTTGTGGTACTTACGTACAATGCAGTATCACTCAGCAATGAAATCTATGTCATCAGGCCCGTAGCAGCATAATGAGTGGATTCAGGTACGATGATTCTAACTGAAATAAGTCACACAGAAAAAGAAACATCATAAGATATCAGTAATACACGGAATGTAAACTTGGCTACACAGGAACTGAATTACAGAACAGAACAGGGTCTCAAATTTAGAAAACCAACTTATGCTTGCTTAAGGGGAAAGGTGAGTTGGGGTGCTGCATAAAACCAGAGATTGAAATGAGCACAGATAAAGTTCCTTAAGCCAAATATGGAATAGACAAGAGCTACTCCTTGCTCAACGAAATGGACTCAACACCGCATATTAAACGCCTAAGAATGTACCTGACTAGTAAGTATCTTAAAACCTATGGATTGCTATGTCTCCGAAAGAGAATCAAGCATGTGTACAGGGGCATAAACGCAGCAGTGATAGGATTGGAGAGGTTCGGTGAGCAAATGAAGACCCTTTGAAGTCATATTGCATGGTACCCATTCCACGGGTTTCAACTACCCAGGTTTAAGGTATTCTTCCTTCAGCTAAAACATGCATGTGGAACCCAGGTATGATCAACCATGTGAATGGGAGACGTGTTCAAATATGTCTCAGTTTTCGTACCCTGGTACTCGGGTGCAACATTCCAGACGCTTTACTAACACTCTCCCCACTTGGAAAGTCAGCGCCTTTAACCTCCTGTTTGGCCCAGTTTGCAATTTCTGCGGAAGATGAACAGGAATAGCGAGAACCAATGAGAGACTAGCTGGAGGTGTCTGAACGGGCAAATTTAACTCTCATTTCCCACCAGGAAGAGGAAATAACCAAAGGCTCAGCATGCCGTGCCGGAACCAGATTAGGGCCTGAAGCCATCCTGCGGTGTTGCGGCCAGGTCACAAGAAAGCGAGTTGAAGAAAGGAGCTCAGGGGCACTGTAATTCACAAACCTGCAGAGTTATAAATGACAGCTATCGTCCAAAAATAGACTGAAGTAAGGCTGCCAAGAGGACTTGAAAGCGGGGCAGAATTGCAGGAAACCGATTTCAGGAGGTAGACTCAAATTGTATTGAAAGCATAGGAAAAGAGGCAGAACGTCCACAATGATGCACTTGGCCAAAAAGGGCGTATGCGTTTTTTCCTGAATATATTCAGGAAAAAACGCATACGCCCTTTTTGGCCAACCAAGCAAGCTTGCAAAGGAAATCTGCACTACAATGAAGTCTCACTTCCCCCCGGTCAAAAGGGCCATCTGAAAAAAGTGTAAAATCCAGAAAGGCAGGACAGGCCATGGAGAACTGGGAGCCTTGTTATGCTGATGGGCGGGATGTAAATTGCCAACAGACACTCGGGAGAAGTGTATGGTGTTTCCTGAAACATCTAAAAAACAAAGCAACAGAGCCTAGGGCACTTCCACTTATGGTCCTATAGCTTAGGGAATTTAAAATCAAAAAGACACAGCCACCCCAAAGTTTGGAACGGCTCTGTTTACAAGAACCTCGTTTACAGTACAAGTTCAACATCGCAGAAAGTGAAAAATGGATAAAGAACTTGTGGTACTTACGTACAATGCAGTATCACTCAGCAATGAAATCTATGTCATCAGGCCCGTAGCAGCATAATGAGTGGATTCAGGTACGATGATTCTAACTGAAATAAGTCACACAGAAAAAGAAACATCATAAGATATCACTAATACACGGAATGTAAACTTGGCTATACAGGAACTGAATTACAGAACAGAACAGGGTCTCAAATTTAGAAAACCAACTTATGCTTGCTTAAGGGGAAAGGTGAGTTGGGGTGCTGCATAAAACCAGAGATTGAAATGAGCACAGATAAAGTTCCTTAAGCCAAATATGGAATAGACAAGAGCTACTCCTTGCTCAACGAAATGGACTCAACACCGCATATTAAATGCCTAAGAATGTACCTGACTAGTAAGTATCTTAAAACCTATGGATTGCTATGTCTCCGAAAGAGAATCAAGCATGTGTACAGGGGCATAAACGCAGCAGTGATAGGATTGGAGAGGTTCGGTGAGCAAATGAAGACCCTTTGAAGTCATATTGCATGGTACCCATTCCACGGGTTTCAACTACCCAGGTTTAAGGTATTCTTCCTTTAGCTAAAACATGCATGTGGAACCTAGAGTATGATCAACCATGTGATCGGGAGACGTGTTCAAATATGTCTCAGTTTTCGTACCCTGGTACTCAGGTGCAACATTCCAGACGCTTTACTAACACTCTCCCCACTTAGAGAGTCAGTCCCTTTAACCTCCTGTTTGGCCCAGTTTGCAATTTCTGTGGAAGAAGAACAGGAATAGCGAGAACCAATGAGAGACTAGCTGGAGGTGTCTGGATGGGCAAATTTAACTCTCATTTCCCACCAGGAAGAGGAATTAACCAAAGGCTCAGCGTGCCATGCCAGAAACAGATTAGGGCCTGAAGACATCCTGCGGTGTTGCGGCAAGGTCACAAGAAAGCGAGTTGAAGAAAGGAGCTCAGGGGCACTGTAATTCACAAACCTGCAGAGTTATAAATGACAGCTATCGTCCAAAAATAGACTGAAGTAAGGCTGCCAAGAGGACTTGAATGCGGGGCAGAATTGCAGGAAACCGATTTCAGGAGGTAGACTGGAATTGCATTGAAAGCATAGGAAAAGAGGCAGAACGTCCACAATGATGCACTTGGCCAAAAAGGGCGTATGCGTTTTTTCCTGAATATATTCAGGAAAAAACGCATACGCCCTTTTTGGCCAACCAAGCAAGCTTGCAAAGGAAATCTGCACTACAATGAAGTCTCACTTCCCCCCGGTCAAAAGGGCCATCTGAAAAAAGTTAAAATCCAGAAAGGCAGGACAGGCCATGGAGAACTGGGAGCCTTGTTATGCTGATGGGCGGGATGTAAATTGCCAACAACCACTCGGGAGAAGTGTATGGTGTTTCCTGAAACATCTAAAAAACAAAGCAACAGAACCTAGGGCACTTCCACTTATGGTCCTATAGCTTAGGGAATTTAAAATCAAAAAGACACAGCCACCCCAAAGTGTGGAACGGCTCTGTTTACAAGAACCTCGTTTACAGTACAAGTTCAACATCGCAGAAATTGAAAAATGGATAAAGAAGTTGTGGTATTTACTTACAAAGCAATATCACTCAGCAATGAAATCTGTGTCATCAGGCTCTTAGCAGCACAATGAGTGGATTCAGGTATGATGATTCTAACTGAAATAAGTCACACAGAAAAAGAAACATCATAAGATATCAGTAATACACGGAATGTAAACTTGGCTACACAGGAACTGAATTACAGAACAGAACAGGGTCTCAAATTTAGAAAACCAACTTATGCTTGCTTACGGGGAAAGGTGAGTTGGGGTGCTGCATAAAACCAGAGATTGAAATGAGCACAGATAAAGTTCCTTAAGCCAAATATGGAATAGACAAGAGCTACTCCTTGCTCAACGAAATGGACTCAACACCGCATATTAAACGCCTAAGAATGTACCTGACTAGTAAGTATCTTAAAACCTATGGATTGCTATGTCTCCGAAAGAGAATCAAGCATGTGTACAGGGGCATAAACGCAGCAGTGATAGGATTGGAGAGGTTCGGTGAGCAAATGAAGACCCTTTGAAGTCATATTGCATGGTACCCATTCCACGGGTTTCAACTACCCAGGTTTAAGGTATTCTTCCTTCAGCTAAAACATGCATGTGGAACCCAAGTATGATCAACCATGTCAACGGGAGACGTGTTCAAATATGTCTCAGTTTTCCTCCCCTGGTACTCGGGTGCAACATTCCAGACGCTTTACTAACACTCTCCCCACTTAAAAGTCAGCGCCTTTAACCTCCTGTTTGGCCCAGTTTGCAATTTCTGCGGAAGATGAACAGGAATAGCGAGAACCAATGAGAGGCTAGCTGGAGGTGTCTGGACGGGCAAATTTAACTCTCATTTCCCACCAGGAAGAGGAAATAACCAAAGGCTCAGCGTGCCGTGCCGGAACCAGATTAGGGCCTGAAGACATCCTGCGGTGTTGCGGCCAGGTCACAAGAAAGCGAGTTGAAGAAAGGAGCTCAGGGGCACTGTAATTCACAAACCTGCAGAGTTATAAATGACAGCTATCGTCCAAAAATAGACTGAAGTAAGGCTGCAAAGAGGACTTGAAAGCGGGGCAGAATTGCAGGAAACCGATTTCAGGAGGTAGACTGGTATTGCATTGAAAGCATAGGAAAAGAGGCAGAACGTCCACAATGATGCACTTGGCCAAAAAGGGCGTATGCGTTTTTTCCTGAATATATTCAGGAAAAACCCCATATGCCCTTTTTGGCCAACCAAGCAAGCTTGCAAAGGAAATCTGCACTACAATGAAGTCTCACTTCCCCCAGGTCAAAAGGGCCATCTGAAAAAAGTGTAAAATCCAGAAAGGCAGGACAGGCCATGGAGAACTGGGAGCCTTGTTATGCTGATGGGCGGGATGTAAATTGCCAACAACCACTCGGGAGAAGTGTATGGTGTTTCCTGAAACATCTAAAAAACAAAGCAACAGAGCCTAGGGCACTTCCACTTATGGTCCTATAGCTTAGGGAAATTAAATGCAAAAAGACACAGCCACCCCAAAGTTTGGAACGGCTCTGTTTACAAGAACCTCGTTTACAGTACAAGTTCAACATCGCAGAAAGTGAAAAATGGATAAAGAACTTGTGGTACTTACGTACAATGCAGTATCACTCAGCAATGAAATCTATGTCATCAGGCCGTAGCAGCATAATGAGTGGATTCAGGTACGATGATTCTAACTGAAATAAGTCACACAGAAAAAAAAACATCATAAGATATCACTAATACACGGAATGTAAACTTGGCTACACAGGAACTGAATTACAGAACAGAACAGGGTCTCAAATTTAGAAAACCAACTTATGCTTGCTTAAGGGGAAAGGTGAGTTGGGGTGCTGTATAAAACCAGAGATTGAAATGAGCACAGATAAAGTTCCTTAAGCCAAATATGGAATAGACAAGAGCTACTCCTTGCTCAACGAAATGGACTCAACACCGCATATTAAACGCCTAAGAATGTACAGGTCTAGTAAGTATCTTAAAACCTATGGATTGCTATGTCTCCGAAAGAGAATCAAGCATGTGTACAGGGGCATAAACGCAGCAGTGATAGGATTGGAGAGGTTCGTGAGCAAATGAAGACCCTTGGAAGTCATATTGCATGGTACCCATTACACGGGTCTCAACTCTCCAGGTTTAAGGTATTCTTCCTTCAGCTAAAACATGCATGTGGAACCCAGAGTATGATCAACCGTGTGAACGGGAGACGTGTTCAAATATGTCTCAGTTTTCCTCCCCTGGTACTCGGGTGCAACATTCCAGACGCTTTACTAACACTCTCCCCACTTGGAGAGTCAGTCCCTTTAACCTCCTGTTTGGCCCAGTTTGCAATTTCTGCGGAAGATGAACAGGAATAGCGAGAACCAATGAGAGACTAGCTGGAGGTGTCTGGACGGGCAAATTTAACTCTCATTTCCCACCAGGAAGAGGAATTAACCAAAGGCTCAGCGTGCCGTGCTGGAACCAGATTAGGGCCTGAAGCCATCCTGCGGTGTTGCGGCCAGGTCACAAGAAAGCGAGTTGAAGAAAGGAGCTCAGGGGCACTGTAATTCACAAACCTGCAGAGTTATAAATGACAGCTATCGTCCAAAAATAGACTGAAGTAAGGCTGCCAAGAGGACTTGAAAGCGGGGCAGAATTGCAGGAAACCGATTTCAGGAGGTAGACTCAAATTGCATTGAAAGCATAGGAAAAGAGGCAGAACGTACACAATGATGCACTTGGCCAAAAAGGGCGTATGCGTTTTTTCCTGAATATATTCAGGAAAAAACCCATACGCCCTTTTTGGCCAACCAAGCAAGCTTGCAAAGGAAATCTGCACTACAATGAAGTCTCACTTCCCCCCGGTCAAAAGGACCATCTGAAAAAAGTGTAAAATCCAGAAAGGCAGGACAGGCCATGGAGAACTGGGAGCCTTGTTATGCTGATGGGCGGGATGTAAATTGCCAACAACCACTCGGGAGAAGTGTATGGTGTTTCCTGAAACATCTAAAAAACAAAGCAACAGAGCCTAGGGCACTTCCACTTATGGTCCTATAGCTTAGGGAATTTAAAATCAAAAAGACACAGCCACCCCAAAGTTTGGAACGGCTCTGTTTACAAGAACCTCGTTTACAGTACAAGTTCAACATCGCAGAAATTGAAAAATGGATAAAGAAGTTGTGGTATTTACTTACAAAGCAATATCACTCAGCAATGAAATCTGTGTCATCAGGCCCTTAGCAGCACAATGAGTGGATTCAGGTATGATGATTCTAACTGAAATAAGTCACACAGAAAAAGAAACATCATAAGATATCAGTAATACACGGAATGTAAACTTGGCTACACAGGAACTGAATTACAGAACAGAACAGGGTCTCAAATTTAGAAAACCAACTTATGCTTGCTTAAGGGGAAAGGTGAGTTGGGGTGCTGCATAAAACCAGAGATTGAAATGAGCACAGATAAAGTTCCTTAAGCCAAATATGGAATAGACAAGAGCTACTCCTTGCTCAACGAAATGGACTCAACACCGCATATTAAACGCCTAAGAATGTACCTGACTAGTAAGTATCTTAAAACCTATGGATTGCTATGTCTCCGAAAGAGAATCAAGCATGTGTACAGGGGCATAAACGCAGCAGTGATAGGATTGGAGAGGTTCGGTGAGCAAATGAAGACCCTTTGAAGTCATATTGCATGGTACCCATTCCACGGGTTTCAACTACCCAGGTTTAAGGTATTCTTCCTTCAGCTAAAACATGCATGTGGAACCCAAGTATGATCAACCATGTGAACGGGAGACGTGTTCAAATATGTCTCAGTTTTCCTCCCCTGGTACTCGGGTGCAACATTCCAGACGCTTTACTAACACTCTCCCCACTTGGAAAGTCAGCGCCTTTAACCTCCTGTTTGGCCCAGTTTGCAATTTCTGCGGAAGATGAACAGGAATAGCGAGAACCAATGAGAGGCTAGCTGGAGGTGTCTGGACGGGCAAATTTAACTCTCATTTCCCACCAGGAAGAGGAAATAACCAAAGGCTCAGCGTGCCGTGCCGGAACCAGATTAGGGCCTGAAGACATCCTGCGGTGTTGCGGCCAGGTCACAAGAAAGCGAGTTGAAGAAAGGAGCTCAGGGGCACTGTAATTCACAAACCTGCAGAGTTATAAATGACAGCTATCGTCCAAAAATAGACTGAAGTAAGGCTGCAAAGAGGACTTGAAAGCGGGGCAGAATTGCAGGAAACCGATTTCAGGAGGTAGACTGGAATTGCATTGAAAGCATAGGAAAAGAGGCAGAACGTCCACAATGATGCACTTGGCCAAAAAGGGCGTATGCGTTTTTTCCTGAATATATTCAGGAAAAAACCCATACGCCCTTTTTGGCCAACCAAGCAAGCTTGCAAAGGAAATCTGCACTACAATGAAGTCTCACTTCCCCCCGGTCAAAAGGGCCATCTGAAAAAAGTGTAAAATCCAGAAAGGCAGGACAGGCCATGGAGAACTGGGAGCCTTGTTATGCTGATGGGCGGGATGTAAATTGCCAACAACCACTCGGGAGAAGTGTATGGTGTTTCCTGAAACATCTAAAAAACAAAGCAACAGAGCCTAGTGCACTTCCACTTATGGTCCTATAGCTTAGGGAAATTAAATTCAAAAAGACACAGCCACCCCAAAGTTTGGAACGGCTCTGTTTACAAGAACCTCGTTTACAGTACAAGTTCAACATCGCAGAAAGTGAAAAATGGATAAAGAACTTGTGGTACTTACGTACAATGCAGTATCACTCAGCAATGAAATCTATGTCATCAGGCCGTAGCAGCATAATGAGTGGATTCAGGTACGATGATTCTAACTGAAATAAGTCACACAGAAAAAGAAACATCATAAGATATCACTAATACACGGAATGTAAACTTGGCTACACAGGAACTGAATTACAGAACAGAACAGGGTCTCAAATTTAGAAAACCAACTTATGCTTGCTTAAGGGGAAAGGTGAGTTGGGGTGCTGCATAAAACCAGAGATTGAAATGAGCACAGATAAAGTTCCTTAAGCCAAATATGGAATAGACAAGAGCTACTCCTTGCTCAACGAAATGGACTCAACACCGCATATTAAACGCCTAAGAATGTACCTGTCTAGTAAGTATCTTAAAACCTATGGATTGCTATGTCTCCGAAAGAGAATCAAGCATGTGTACAGGGGCATAAACGCAGCAGTGATAGGATTGGAGAGGTTCGTGAGCAAATGAAGACCCTTTGAAGTCATATTGCATGGTACCCATAACACGGGTCTCAACTCTCCAGGTTTAAGGTATTCTTCCTTCAGCTAAAACATGCATGTGGAACCCAGAGTATGATCAACCATGTGAACGGGAGACGTGTTCAAATATGTCTCAGTTTTCCTCCCCTGGTACTCGGGTGCAACATTCCAGACGCTTTACTAACACTCTCCCCACTTGGAGAGTCAGTCCCTTTAACCTCCTGTTTGGCCCAGTTTGCAATTTCTGCGGAAGATGAACAGGAATAGCGAGAACCAATGAGAGGCTAGCTGGAGGTGTCTGGACGGGCAAATTTAACTCTCATTTCCCACCAGGAAGAGGAAATAACCAAAGGCTCAGCGTGCCGTGCCGGAACCAGATTAGGGCCTGAAGACATCCTGCGGTGTTGTGGCCAGGTCACAAGAAAGCGAGTTGAAGAAAGGAGCTCAGGGGCACTGTAATTCACAAACCTGCAGAGTTATAAATGACAGCTATCGTCCAAAAATAGACTGAAGTAAGGCTGCAAAGAGGACTTGAAAGCGGGGCAGAATTGCAGGAAACCGATTTCAGGAGGTAGACTGGAATTGCATTGAAAGCATAGGAAAAGAGGCAGAACGTCCACAATGATGCACTTGGCCAAAAAGGGCGTATGCGTTTTTTCCTGAATATATTCAGGAAAAAACCCATACGCCTTTTTTGGCCAACCAAGCAAGCTTGCAAAGGAAATCTGCACTACAATGAAGTCTCACTTCCCCCCGGTCAAAAGGGCCATCTGAAAAAAGTGTAAAATCCAGAAAGGCAGGACAGGCCATGGAGAACTGGGAGCCTTGTTATGCTGATGGGCGGGATGTAAATTGCCAACAACCACTCGGGAGAAGTGTATGGTGTTTCCTGAAACATCTAAAAAACAAAGCAACAGAGCCTAGGGCACTTCCACTTATGGTCCTATAGCTTAGGGAAATTAAATTCAAAAAGACACAGCCACCCCAAAGTTTGGAACGGCTCTGTTTACAAGAACCTCGTTTACAGTACAAGTTCAACATCGCAGAAAGTGAAAAATGGATAAAGAACTTGTGGTACTTACGTACAATGCAGTATCACTCAGCAATGAAATCTATGTCATCAGGCCGTAGCAGCATAATGAGTGGATTCAGGTACGATGATTCTAACTGAAATAAGTCACACAGAAAAAGAAACATCATAAGATATCACTAATACATGGAATGTAAACTTGGCTACACAGGAACTGAATTACAGAACAGAACAGGGTCTCAAATTTAGAAAACCAACTTATGCTTGCTTAAGGGGAAAGGTGAGTTGGGGTGCTGCATAAAACCAGAGATTGAAATGAGCACAGATAAAGTTCCTTAAGCCAAATATGGAATAGACAAGAGCTACTCCTTGCTCAACGAAATGGACTCAACACCGCATATTAAACGCCTAAGAATGTACCTGTCTAGTAAGTATCTTAAAACCTATGGATTGCTATGTCTCCGAAAGAGAATCAAGCATGTGTACAGGGGCATAAACGCAGCAGTGATAGGATTGGAGAGGTTCGTGAGCAAATGAAGACCCTTTGAAGTCATATTGCATGGTACCCATTACACGGGTCTCAACTCTCCAGGTTTAAGGTATTCTTCCTTCAGCTAAAACATGCATGTGGAACCCAGAGTATGATCAACCGTGTGAACGGGAGACGTGTTCAAATATGTCTCAGTTTTCGTACCCTGGTACTCGGGTGCAACATTCCAGACGCTTTACTAACACTCTCCCGACTTGGAGAGTCAGTCCCTTTAACCTCCTGTTTGGCCCAGTTTGCAATTTCTGCGGAAGATGAACAGGAATAGCGAGAACCAATGAGAGACTAGCTGGAGGTGTCTGGACGGGCAAATTTAACTCTCATTTCCCACCAGGAAGAGGAATTAACCAAAGGCTCAGCGTGCCGTGCCGGAACCAGATTAGGGCCTGAAGCCATCCTGCGGTGTTGCGGCCAGGTCACAAGAAAGCGAGTTGAAGAAAGGAGCTCAGGGGCACTGTAATTCACAAACCTGCAGAGTTATAAATGACAGCTATCGTCCAAAAATAGACTGAAGTAAGGCTGCCAAGAGGACTTGAAAGCGGGGCAGAATTGCAGGAAACCGATTTCAGGAGGTAGACTCAAATTGCATTGAAAGCATAGGAAAAGAGGCAGAACGTACACAATGATGCACTTGGCCAAAAAGGGCGTATGCGTTTTTTCCTGAATATATTCAGGAAAAAACGCATACGCCCTTTTTGGCCAACCAAGCAAGCTTGCAAAGGAAATCTGCACTACAATGAAGTCTCACTTCCCCCCGGTCAAAAGGGCCATCTGAAAAAAGTGTAAAATCCAGAAAGGCAGGACAGGCCATGGAGAACTGGGAGCCTTGTTATGCTGATGGGCGGGATGTAAATTGCCAACAGACACTCCGGAGAAGTGTATGGTGTTTCCTGAAACATCTAAAAAACAAAGCAACAGAGCCTAGGGCACTTCCACTTATGGTCCTATAGCTTAGGGAATTTAAAATCAAAAAGACACAGCCACCCCAAAGTTTGGAACGGCTCTGTTTACAAGAACCTCGTTTACAGTACAAGTTCAACATCGCAGAAATTGAAAAATGGATAAAGAAGTTGTGGTATTTACTTACAAAGCAATATCACTCAGCAATGAAATCTGTGTCATCAGGCCCTTAGCAGCACAATGAGTGGATTCAGGTATGATGATTCTAACTGAAATAAGTCACACAGAAAAAGAAACATCATAAGATATCAGTAATACACGGAATGTAAACTTGGCTACACAGGAACTGAATTACAGAACAGAACAGGGTCTCAAATTTAGAAAACCAACTTATGCTTGCTTAAGGGGAAAGGTGAGTTGGGGTGCTGCATAAAACCAGAGATTGAAATGAGCACAGATAAAGTTCCTTAAGCCAAATATGGAATAGACAAGAGCTACTCCTTGCTCAACGAAATGGACTCAACACCGCATATTAAACGCCTAAGAATGTACCTGACTAGTAAGTATCTTAAAACCTATGGATTGCTATGTCTCCGAAAGAGAATCAAGCATGTGTACAGGGGCATAAACGCAGCAGTGATAGGATTGGAGAGGTTCGGTGAGCAAATGAAGAACCTTTGAAGTCATATTGCATGGTACCCATTCCACGGGTTTCAACTACCCAGGTTTAAGGTATTATTCCTTCAGCTAAAACATGCATGTGGAACCCAAGTATGATCAACCATGTGAACGGGAGACGTGTTCAAATATGTCTCAGTTTTCCTCCCCTGGTACTCGGGTGCAACATTCCAGACGCTTTACTAACACTCTCCCCACTTGGAAAGTCAGCGCCTTTAACCTCCTGTTTGGCCCAGTTTGCAATTTCTGCGGAAGATGAACAGGAATAGCGAGAACCAATGAGAGGCTAGCTGGAGGTGTCTGGACGGGCAAATTTAACTCTCATTTCCCACCAGGAAGAGGAAATAACCAAAGGCTCAGCGTGCCGTGCCGGAACCAGATTAGGGCCTGAAGACATCCTGCGGTGTTGCGGCCAGGTCACAAGAAAGCGAGTTGAAGAAAGGAGCTCAGGGGCACTGTAATTCACAAACCTGCAGAGTTATAAATGACAGCTATCGTCCAAAAATAGACTGAAGTAAGGCTGCAAAGAGGACTTGAAAGCGGGGCAGAATTGCAGGAAACCGATTTCAGGAGGTAGACTGGAATTGCATTGAAAGCATAGGAAAAGAGGCAGAACGTCCACAATGATGCACTTGGCCAAAAAGGGCGTATGCGTTTTTTCCTGAATATATTCAGGAAAAAACGCATACGCCCTTTTTGGCCAACCAAGCAAGCTTGCAAAGGAAATCTGCACTACAATGAAGTCTCACTTCCCCCCGGTCAAAAGGGCCATCTGAAAAAAGTGTAAAATCCAGAAAGGCAGGACAGGCCATGGAGAACTGGGAGCCTTGTTATGCTGATGGGCGGGATGTAAATTGCCAACAACCACTCGGGAGAAGTGTATGGTGTTTCCTGAAACATCTAAAAAACAAAGCAACAGAGCCTAGGGCACTTCCACTTATGGTCCTATAGCTTAGGGAAATTAAATTCAAAAAGACACAGCCACCCCAAAGTTTGGAACGGCTCTGTTTACAAGAACCTCGTTTACAGTACAAGTTCAACATCGCAGAAAGTGAAAAATGGATAAAGAACTTGTGGTACTTACGTAGAATGCAGTATCACTCAGCAATGAAATCTATGTCATCAGGCCGTAGCAGCATAATGAGTGGATTCAGGTACGATGATTCTAACTGAAATAAGTCACACAGAAAAAGAAACATCATAAGATATCACTAATACACGGAATGTAAACTTGGCTACACAGGAACTGAATTACAGAACAGAACAGGGTCTCAAATTTAGAAAACCAACTTATGCTTGCTTAAGGGGAAAGGTGAGTTGGGGTGCTGCATAAAACCAGAGATTGAAATGAGCACAGATAAAGTTCCTTAAGCCAAATATGGAATAGACAAGAGCTACTCCTTGCTCAACGAAATGGACTCAACACCGCATATTAAACGCCTAAGAATGTACCTGTCTAGTAAGTATCTTAAAACCTATGGATTGCTATGTCTCCGAAAGAGAATCAAGCATGTGTACAGGGGCATAAACGCAGCAGTGATAGGATTGGAGAGGTTCGTGAGCAAATGAAGACCCTTTGAAGTCATATTGCATGGTACCCATTACACGGGTCTCAACTCTCCAGGTTTAAGGTATTCTTCCTTCAGCTAAAACATGCATGTGGAACCCAGAGTATGATCAACCGTGTGAACGGGAGACGTGTTCAAATATGTCTCAGTTTTCCTCCCCTGGTACTCGGGTGCAACATTCCAGACGCTTTACTAACACTCTCCCGACTTGGAGAGTCAGTCCCTTTAACCTCCTGTTTGGCCCAGTTTGCAATTTCTGCGGAAGATGAACAGGAATAGCGAGAACCAATGAGAGACTAGCTGGAGGTGTCTGGACGGGCAAATTTAACTCTCATTTCCCACCAGGAAGAGGAATTAACCAAAGGCTCAGCGTGCCGTGCCGGAACCAGATTAGGGCCTGAAGACATCCTGCGGTGTTGCGGCCAGGTCACAAGAAAGCGAGTTGAAGAAAGGAGCTCAGGGGCACTGTAATTCACAAACCTGCAGAGTTATAAATGACAGCTATCGTCCAAAAATAGACTGAAGTAAGGCTGCCAAGAGGACTTGAAAGCGGGGCAGAATTGCAGGAAACCGATTTCAGGAGGTAGACTCAAATTGCATTGAAAGCATAGGAAAAGAGGCAGAACGTACACAATGATGCACTTGGCCAATAAGGGCGTATGCGTTTTTTCCTGAATATATTCAGGAAAAAACGCATACGCCCTTTTTGGCCAACCAAGCAAGCTTGCAAAGGAAATCTGCACTACAATGAAGTCTCACTTCCCCCCGGTCAAAAGGACCATCTGAAAAAAGTGTAAAATCCAGAAAGGCAGGACAGGCCATGGAGAACTGGGAGCCTTGTTATGCTGATGGGCGGGATGTAAATTGCCAACAACCACTCGGGAGAAGTGTATGGTGTTTCCTGAAACATCTAAAAAACAAAGCAACAGAGCCTAGGGCACTTCCACTTATGGTCCTATAGCTTAGGGAATTTAAAATCAAAAAGACACAGCCACCCCAAAGTTTGGAACGGCTCTGTTTACAAGAACCTCGTTTACAGTACAAGTTCAACATCGCAGAAATTGAAAAATGGATAAAGAAGTTGTGGTATTTACTTACAAAGCAATATCACTCAGCAATGAAATCTGTGTCATCAGGCCCTTAGCAGCACAATGAGTGGATTCAGGTATGATGATTCTAACTGAAATAAGTCACACAGAAAAAGAAACATCATAAGATATCAGTAATACACGGAATGTAAACTTGGCTACACAGGAACTGAATTACAGAACAGAACAGGGTCTCAAATTTAGAAAACCAACTTATGCTTGCTTAAGGGGAAAGGTGAGTTGGGGTGCTGCATAAAACCAGAGATTGAAATGAGCACAGATAAAGTTCCTTAAGCCAAATATGGAATAGACAAGAGCTACTCCTTGCTCAACGAAATGGACTCAACACCGCATATTAAACGCCTAAGAATGTACCTGACTAGTAAGTATCTTAAAACCTATGGATTGCTATGTCTCCGAAAGAGAATCAAGCATGTGTACAGGGGCATAAACGCAGCAGTGATAGGATTGGAGAGGTTCGGTGAGCAAATGAAGACCCTTTGAAGTCATATTGCATGGTACCCATTCCACGGGTTTCAACTACCCAGGTTTAAGGTATGCTTCCTTCAGCTAAAACATGCATGTGGAACCCAAGTATGATCAACCATGTGAACGGGAGACGTGTTCAAATATGTCTCAGTTTTCCTCCCCTGGTACTCGGGTGCAACATTCCAGATGCTTTACTAACACTCTCCCCACTTGGAAAGTCAGCGCCTTTAACCTCCTGTTTGGCCCAGTTTGCAATTTCTGCGGAAGATGAACAGGAATAGCGAGAACCAATGAGAGGCTAGCTGGAGGTGTCTGGACGGGCAAATTTAACTCTCATTTCCCACCAGGAAGAGGAAATAACCAAAGGTTCAGCGTGCCGTGCCGGAACCAGATTAGGGCCTGAAGACATCCTGCGGTGTTGCGGCCAGGTCACAAGAAAGCGAGTTGAAGAAAGGAGCTCAGGGGCACTGTAATTCACAAACCTGCAGAGTTATAAATGACAGCTATCGTCCAAAAATAGACTGAAGTAAGGCTGCCAAGAGGACTTGAAAGCGGGGCAGAATTGCAGGAAACCGATTTCAGGAGGTAGACTCAAATTGCATTGAAAGCATAGGAAAAGAGGCAGAACGTACACAATGATGCACTTGGCCAAAAAGGGCGTATGCGTTTTTTCCTGAATATATTCAGGAAAAAACGCATACGCACTTTTTGGCCAACCAAGCAAGCTTGCAAAGGAAATCTGCACTACAATGAAGTCTCACTTCCACCTGGTCAAAAGGGCCATCTGAAAAAAGTGTAAAATCCATAAAGGCACGACAGGCCATGGAGAACTGGGAGCCTTCTTATGCTGATGGGCGGGATGTAAATTGCCAACAGCCACTCTGGAGAAGTGTATGGTGTTTCCTGAAACATCTAAAAAACAAAGCAACAGAGCCTAGGGCACTTCCACTTATGGTCCTATAGCTTAGGGAAATTAAAATCAAAAAGACACAGCCACCCCAAAGTTTGGGACGCCTCCGTTTACAAGAACCTCGTTTACCGTACAAGTTCAATATCACAGAAAGTGAAAAATGGATAAAGAACTTGAGGTAGTTACGTACAATGCAGTATCACTCAGCAATGAAATCTATGTCATCAGGCCCTTAGCAGCATAATGAGTGGATTCAGGTACGATGATTCTAACTGAAATAAGTCACACAGAAAAAGAAACATCATAAGATATCAGTAATACACGGAATGTAAACTTGGCTACACAGGAACTGCATTCCAAAACAGAACAGGGTCTCAAATTTAGAAAACCAACTTATGCTTGCTTAAGGGGAAAGGTGAGTTGGGGTGCTGCATAATACCAGAGATTGAAATGAGCACAGATAAAGTTCCTTAAGCCAAATACGGAATAGACAAGAGCTACTCCTTGCTCAACGAAATGGACTCAACACCCCATATTAAACGCCTAAGAATGTACCTGACTAGTAAGTATCTTAAAACCTATGGATTGCTATGTCTCCAAAAGAGAATCAAGCGTGTGTACAGGGGCATAAACGCAGCAGTGATAGGATTGGAGAGGTTCGGTGAGCAAATGAAGACCCTTTGAAGTCATATTGCATGGTACCCATTACACGGGTCTCAACTCTCCATGTTTTAGGTATTCTTCCTTCAGTTAAAACATGCATGTGGAACCCAGAGTATGATCAACCATGTGAACGGGAGACGTGTTCAAATATGTCTCAGTTTTCCTCCCCTGGTACTCGGGTGCAACATTCCAGACGCTTTACTAACACTCTCCCGACTTGGAGAGTCAGTCCCTTTAACCTCCTGTTTGGCCCAGTTTGCAATTTCTGCGGAAGATGAACAGGAATAGCGAGAACCAATGAGAGGCTAGCTGGAGGTGTCTGAACGGGCAAATTTAACTCTCATTTCCCACCAGGAAGAGGAATTAACCAAAGGCTCAGCGTGCCGGGCCGGAACCAGATTAGGGCCTGAAGCCATCCTGCGGTGTTGCGGCCAGGTCACAAGAAAGCGAGTTGAAGAAAGGAGCTCAGGGGCACTGTAATTCACAAACCTGCAGAGTTATAAATGACAGCTATCGTCCAAAAATAGACTGAAGTAAGGCTGCCAAGAGGACTTGAAAGCGGGGCAGAATTGCAGGAAACCGATTTCAGGAGGTAGACTGGAATTGCATTGAAAGCATAGGAAAAGAGGCAGAACGTCCACAATGATGCACTTGGCCAAAAAGGGCGTATGCGTTTTTTCCTGAATATATTCAGGAAAAAACGCATACGCCCTTTTTGGCCAACCAAGCAAGCTTGCAAAGGAAATCTGCACTACAATGAAGTCTCACTTCCCCCCGGTCAAAAGGGCCATCTGAAAAAAGTGTAAAATCCAGAAAGGCAGGACAGGCCATTGAGAACTGGGAGCCTTGTTATGCTGATGGGCTGGATGTAAATTGCCAACAGACACTTGGGAGAAGTGTATGGTGTTTCCTGAAACATCTAAAAAACAAAGCAACAGAGCCTAGGGCACTTCCACTTATGGTCCTATAGCTTAGGGAAATTAAAATCAAAAAGACACAGCCACCCCAAAGTTTGGGACGCCTCTGTTTACAAGAACCTCGTTTACAGTACAAGTTCAACATCGCAGAAAGTGAAAAATGGATAAAGAAGTTGTGGTATTTACTTACAAAGCAATATCACTCAGCAATGAAATCTGTGTCATCAGGCCCTTAGCAGCACAATGAGTGGATTCAGGTATGATGATTCTAACTGAAATAAGTCACACAGAAAAAGAAACATCATAAGATATCAGTAATACACGGAATGTAAACTTGGCTACACAGGAACTGAATTACAGAACAGAACAGGGTCTCAAATTTAGAAAACCAACTTATTCTTGCTTAAGGGTAAAGGTGAGTTGGGGTGCTGCATAAAACCAGAGATTGAAATGAGCACAGATAAAGTTCCTTAAGCCAAATATGGAATAGACAAGAGCTACTCCTTGCTCAACGAAATGGACTCAACACCGCATATTAAACGCCTAAGAATGTACCTGACTAGTAAGTATCTTAAAACCTATGGATTGCTATGTCTCCGAAAGAGAATCAAGCATGTGTACAGGGGCATAAACGCAGCAGTGATAGGATTGGAGAGGTTCGGTGAGCAAATGAAGACCCTTTGAAGTCATATTGCATGGTACCCATTCCACGGGTTTCAACTACCCAGGTTTAAGGTATTCTTCCTTCAGCTAAAACATGCATGTGGAACCTAGAGTATGATCAACCATGTGATCGGGAGACGTGTTCAAATATGTCTCAGTTTTCCTCCCCTGGTACTCGGGTGCAACATGCCAGACGCTTTACTAACACTCTCCCCACTTGGAGAGTCAGTCCCTTTAACCTCCTGTTTGGCCCAGTTTGCAATTTCTGCGGAAGATGAACAGGAATAGCGAGAACCAATGAGAGACTAGCTGGAGGTGTCTGGACGGGCAAATTTAACTCTCATTTCCCACCAGGAAGAGGAATTAACCAAAGGCTCAGCGTGCCGTGCCGGAACCAGATTAGGGCCTGAAGCCATCCTGGGTGTTTCGGCCAGCTCACAAGAAAGCGAGTTGAAGAAAGGAGCTCAGGGGCACTGTAATTCACAAACCTGCAGAGTTATAAATGACAGCTATCGTCCAAAAATAGACTGAAGTAAGGCTGCCAAGAGGACTTGAAAGCGGGGCAGAATTGCAGGAAACCGATTTCAGGAGGTAGACTGGAATTGCATTGAAAGCATAGGAAAAGAGGCAGAACGTCCACAATGATGCACTTGGCCAAAAAGGGCGTATGCGTTTTTTCCTGAATATATTCAGGAAAAAACGCATACGCCCTTTTTGGCCAACCAAGCAAGCTTGCAAAGGAAATCTGCACTACAATGAAGTCTCACTTCCCCCCGGTCAAAAGGGCCATCTGAAAAAAGTGTAAAATCCAGAAAGGCAGGACAGGCCATGGAGAACTGGGAGCCTTGTTATGCTGATGGGCGGGATGTAAATTGCCAACAACCACTCGGGAGAAGTGTATGGTGTTTCCTGAAACATCTAAAAAACAAAGCAACAGAACCTAGGGCACTTCCACTTATGGTCCTATAGCTTAGGGAAATTAAAATCAAAAAGACACAGCCACCCCAAAGTTTGGAACGGCTCTGTTTACAAGAACTTCGTTTACAGTACAAGTTCAACATCGCAGAAAGTGAAAAATGGATAAAGAAGTTGTGGTATTTACTTACAAAGCAATATCACTCAGCAATGAAATCTGTGTCATCAGGCACTTAGCAGCACAATGAGTGGATTCAGGTATGATGATTCTAACTGAAATAAGTCACACAGAAAAAGAAACATCATAAGATATCAGTAATACACGGAATGTAAACTTGGCTACACAGGAACTGAATTACAGAACAGAACAGGGTCTCAAATTTAGAAAACCAACTTATGCTTGCTTAAGGGGAAAGGTGAGTTGGGGTGCTGCATAAAACCAGAGATTGAAATGAGCACAGATAAAGTTCCTTAAGCCAAATATGGAATAGACAAGAGCTACTCCTTGCTCAACGAAATGGACTCAACACCGCATATTAAACGCCTAAGAATGTACCTGACTAGTAAGTATCTTAAAACCTATGGATTGCTATGTCTCCGAAAGAGAATCAAGCATGTGTACAGGGGCATAAACGCAGCAGTGATAGGATTGGAGAGGTTCGGTGAGCAAATGAAGACCCTTTGAAGTCATATTGCATGGTACCCATTCCACGGGTTTCAACTACCCAGGTTTAAGGTATTCTTCCTTCAGCTAAAACATGCATGTGGAACCTAGAGTATGATCAACCATGTGATCGGGAGACGTGTTCAAATATGTCTCAGTTTTCCTCCCCTGGTACTCGGGTGCAACATTCCAGACGCTTTACTAACACTCTCCCCACTTGGAAAGTCAGCGCCTTTAACCTCCTGTTTGGCCCAGTTTGCAATTTCTGCGGAAGATGAACAGGAATAGCGAGAACCAATGAGAGGCTAGCTGGAGGTGTCTGGACGGGCAAATTTAACTCTCATTTCCCACCAGGAAGAGGAAATAACCAAAGGCTCAGCATGCCGGGCCGGAACCAGATTAGGGCCTGAAGCCATCCTGCGGTGTTGCGGCCAGCTCACAAGAAAGCAAGTTGAAGAAAGGAGCTCAGGGGCACTGTAATTCACAAACCTGCAGAGTTATAAATGACAGCTATCGTCCAAAAATAGACTGAAGTAAGGCTGCCAAGAGGACTTGAAAGCGGGGCAGAATTGCAGGAAACCGATTTCAGGAGGTAGACTGGAATTGCATTGAAAGCATAGGAAAAGAGGCAGAACGTCCACAATGATGCACTTGGCCAAAAAGGGCGTATGCGTTTTTTCCTGAATATATTCAGGAAAAAACGCATACGCCCTTTTTGGCCAACCAAGCAAGCTTGCAAAGGAAATCTGCACTACAATGAAGTCTCACTTCCCCCCGGTCAAAAGGGCCATCTGAAAAAAGTGTAAAATCCAGAAAGGCAGGACAGGCCATGGAGAACTGGGAGCCTTGTTATGCTGATGGGCGGGATGTAAATTGCCAACAACCACTCGGGAGAAGTGTATGGTGTTTCCTGAAACATCTAAAAAACAAATCAACAGAGCCTAGGGCACTTCCACTTATGGTCCTATAGCTTAGGGAAATTAAAATCAAAAAGACACAGCCACCCCAAAGTTTGAAACGGCTCTGTTTACAAGAACCTCGTTTACAGTACAAGTTCAACATCGCAGAAAGTGAAAAATGGATAAAGAAGTTATGGTATTTACTTACAAAGCAATATCACTCAGCAATGAAATCTATGTCATCAGGCCCTTAGCAGCACAATGAGTGGATTCAGGTATGATGATTCTAACTGAAATAAGTCACACAGAAAAAGAAACATCATAAGATATCAGTAATACACGGAATGTAAACTTGGCTACACAGGAACTGAATTACAGAACAGAACAGGTTCTCAAATTTAGAAAACCAACTTATGCTTGCTTAAGGGGAAAGGTGAATTGGGGTGCTGCATAACCAGAGATCGAAATGAGCACAGATAAAGTTCCTTAAGCCAAATATGGAATAGACAAGAGCTACTCCTTGCTCAACGAAATGGACTCAACACCGCATATTAAACGCCTAAGAATGTACCTGACTAGTAAGTATCTTAAAACCTATGGATTGCTATGTCTCCGAAAGAGAATCAAGCATGTGTACAGGGGCATAAACGCAGCAGTGATAGGATTGGAGAGGTTCGGTGAGCAAATGAAGAACCTTTGAAGTCATATTGTATGGTACCCATTCCACGGGTTTCAACTACCGAGGTTTAAGGTATTCTTCCTTCAGCTAAAACATGCATGTGGAACCCAAGTATGATCAACCATGTGAACGGGAGACGTGTTCAAATATGTCTCAGTTTTCCTCCCCTGGTACTCGGGTGCAACATTCCAGACGCTTTACTAACACTCTCCCCACTTGGAGAGTCAGCGCCTTTAAACTCCTGTTTGGCCCAGTTTGCAATTTCTGCGGAAGATGAACAGGAATAGGAGAACCAATGAGAGACCAGCTGGAGGTGTCTGGACGGGCAAATTTAACTCTGATTTCCCACCAGGAAGAGGAAATAACCAAAGGCTCAGCGTGCCGTGCCGGAACCAGATTAGGGCCTGAAGCCATCCTGCGGTGTTGCGGCCAGGTCACAAGAAAGCGAGTTGAAGAAACGAGCTCAGGGGCACTGTAATTCACAAACCTGCAGAGTTATAAATGACAGCTATCGTCCAAAAATAGACTGAAGTAAGGCTGCCAAGAGGACTTGAAAGCGGGGCAGAATTGCAGGAAACCGATTTCAGGAGGTAGACTGGAATTGCATTGAAAGCATAGGAAAAGAGGCAGAACGTCCACAATGATGCACTTGGCCAAAAAGGGCGTATGCGTTTTTTCCTGAATATATTCAGGAAAAAACGCATACGCCCTTTTTGGCCAACCAAGCAAGCTTGCAAAGGAAATCTGCACTACAATGAAGTCTCACTTCCCCCCGGTCAAAAGGGCCATCTGAAAAAAGTGTAAAATCCAGAAAGGCAGGACAGGCCATGGAGAACTGGGAGCCTTGTTATGCTGATGGGCGGGATGTAAATTGCCAACAACCACTCGGGAGAAGTGTATGGTGTTTCCTGAAACATCTAAAAAACAAAGCAACAGAACCTAGGGCACTTCCACTTATGGTCCTATAGCTTAGGGAAATTAAAATCAAAAAGACACAGCCACCCCAAAGTTTGGAATGGCTCTGTTTACAAGAACCTCGTTTACAGTACAAGTTCAACATCGCAGAAAGTGAAAAATGGATAAAGAAGTTGTGGTATTTACGTACAAAGCAATATCACTCAGCAATGAAATCTGTGTCATCAGGCCCGTAGCATCATAATGAGTGGATTCAGGTACGATGATTCTAACTGAAATAAGTCACACAGAAAGAGAAACATCATAAGATATCACTAATACACGGAATGTAAACTTGGCTACACAGGAACTGCATTCCAAAACAGAACAGGGTCTCAAATTTAGAAAACCAACTTATGCTTGCTTAAGGTGAAAGGTGAGTTGGGGTGCTGCATAAAACCAGAGATTGAAATGAGCACAGATAAAGTTCCTTAAGCCAAATATGGAATAGACAAGAGCTACTCCTTGCTCAACGAAATGGACACAACACCCCATATTAAACGCCTAAGAATGCACCTGACTAATAAGTATCGTAAAACCTATGGATTGCTATGTCTCCGAAAGAGAATCAAGCGCGTGTACAGGGGCATAAACGCAGCAGTGATAGGATTGGAGAGGTTCGTGAGCAAATGAAGACCCTTTGAAGTCATATTGCATGGTACCCATTCCACGGGTCTCAACTCTCCAGGTTTAAGGTATTCTTCCTTCAGCTAAAACATGCATGTGGAACCCAGAGTATGATCAACCGTGTGAACGGGAGACGTGTTCAAATATGTCTCAGTTTTCCTCCCCTGGTACTCGGGTGCAACATTCCAGACGCTTTACTAACACTCTCCCCACTTGGAGAGTCAGCGCCTTTAACCTCCTGTTTGGCCCAGTTTGCAATTTCTGCGGAAGATGAACAGGAATAGCGAGAACCAATGAGAGACTAGCTGGAGGTGTCTGGACGGGCAAATTTAACTCTCATTTCCCACCAGGAAGAGGAAATAACCAAAGGCTAAGCGTGCCGTGCCGGAACCAGATTAGGGCCTGAAGCCATCCTGCGGTGTTGCGGCCAGCTCACAAGAAAGCGAGTTGAAGAAAGGAGCTCAGGGACACTGTAATTCACAAACCTGCAGAGTTATAAATGACAGCTATCGTCCAAAAATAGACTGAAGTAAGGCTGCCAAGAGGACTTGAAAGCAGGGCAGAATTGCAGGAAACCGATTTCAGGAGGTAGACTGGAATTGCATTGAAAGCATAGGAAAAGAGGCAGAACGTCCACAATGATGCACTTGGCCAAAAAGGGCGTATGCGTTTTTTCCTGAATATATTCAGGAAAAAACGCATACGCCCTTTTTGGCCAACCAAGCAAGCTTGCAAAGGAAATCTGCACTACAATGAAGTCTCACTTCCCCCCGGTCAAAAGGGCCATCTGAGAAAAGTGTAAAATCCAGAAAGGCAGGACAGGCCATGGAGAACTGGGAGCCTTGTTATGCTGATGGGCGGGATGTAAATTGCCAACAGACACTCGGGAGAAGTGTATGGTGTTTCCTGAAACATCTAAAAAACAAAGCAACAGAGCCTAGGGCACTTCCACTTATGGTCCTATAGCTTAGGGAAATTAAAATCAAAAAGACACAGCCACCCCAAAGTTTGGGACGCCTCTGTTTACAAGAACCTCGTTTACCGTACAAGTTCAATATCACAGAAAGTGAAAAATGGATAAAGAACTTGTGGTACTTACGTAGAATGCAGTATCACTCAGCAATGAAATCTATGTCATCAGGCCCGTAGCAGCATAATGAGTGGATTCAGGTACGATGATTCTAACTGAAATAAGTCACACAGAAAAAGAAACATCATAAGATATCACTAATACACGGAATGTAAACTTGGGGACACAGGAACTGAATTCCAAAACAGAACAGGGTCTCAAATTTAGAAAACCAACTTATGCTTGCTTAAGGGGAAAGGTGAGTTGGCGTGCTCATAAAACCAGAGATTGAAATGAGCACAGATAAAGTTCCTTAAGCCAAATATGGAATAGACAAGAGCTACTCCTTGCTCAACGAAATGGACTCAACACCGCATATTAAACGCCTAAGAATGTACCTGACTAGTAAGTATCTTAAAACCTATGGATTGCTATGTCTCCGAAAGAGAATCAAGCATGTGTACAGGGGCATAAACGCAGCAGTGATAGGATTGGAGAGGTTCGGTGAGCAAATGAAGAACCTTTGAAGTCATATTGTATGGTACCCATTCCACGGGTTTCAACTACCGAGGTTTAAGGTATTCTTCCTTCAGCTAAAACATGCATGTGGAACCCAAGTATGATCAACCATGTGAACGGGAGACGTGTTCAAATATGTCTCAGTTTTCCTCCCCTGGTACTCGGGTGCAACATTCCAGACGCTTTACTAACACTCTCCCCACTTGGAGAGTCAGCGCCTTTAACCTCCTGTTTGGCCCAGTTTGCAATTTCTGCGGAAGATGAACAGGAATAGCGAGAACCAATGAGAGACTAGCTGGAGGTGTCTGGACGGGCAAATTTAACTCTCATTTCCCACCAGGAAGAGGAAATAACCAAAGGCTCAGCGTGCCGTGCCGGAACCAGATTAGGGCCTGAAGCCATCCTGCGGTGTTGCGGCCAGGTCACAAGAAAGCGAGTTGAAGAAAGGAGCTCAGGGGCACTGTAATTCACAAACCTGCAGAGTTATAAATGACAGCTATCGTCCAAAAATAGACTGAAGTAAGGCTGCCAAGAGGACTTGAAAGCGGGGCAGAATTGCAGGAAACCGATTTCAGGAGGTAGACTGGAATTGCATTGAAAGCATAGGAAAAGAGGCAGAACGTCCACAATGATGCACTTGGCCAAAAAGGGCATATGCGTTTTTTCCTGAATATATTCAGGAAAAAACGCATACGCCCTTTTTGGCCAACCAAGCAAGCTTGCAAAGGAAATCTGCACTACAATGAAGTCTCACTTCCCCCCGGTCAAAAGGGCCATCTGAAAAAAGTGTAAAATCCAGAAAGGCAGGACAGGCCATTGAGAACTGGGAGCCTTGTTATGCTGATGGGCTGGATGTAAATTGCCAACAGACACTTGGGAGAAGTGTATGGTGTTTCCTGAAACATCTAAAAAACAAAGCAACAGAGCCTAGGGCACTTCCACTTATGGTCCTATAGCTTAGGGAAATTAAAATCAAAAAGACACAGCCACCCCAAAGTTTGGGACGCCTCTGTTTACAAGAACCTCGTTTACAGTACAAGTTCAACATCGCAGAAAGTGAAAAATGGATAAAGAAGTTGTGGTATTTACTTACAAAGCAATATCACTCAGCAATGAAATCTGTGTCATCAGGCCCTTAGCAGCACAATGAGTGGATTCAGGTATGATGATTCTAACTGAAATAAGTCACACAGAAAAAGAAACATCATAAGATATCAGTAATACACGGAATGTAAACTTGGCTACACAGGAACTGAATTACAGAACAGAACAGGGTCTCAAATTTAGAAAACCAACTTATTCTTGCTTAAGGGTAAAGGTGAGTTGGGGTGCTGCATAAAACCAGAGATTGAAATGAGCACAGATAAAGTTCCTTAAGCCAAATATGGAATAGACAAGAGCTACTCCTTGCTCAACGAAATGGACTCAACACCCCATATTAAACGCCTAAGAATGTACCTGACTAGTAAGTATCTTAAAACCTATGGATTGCTATGTCTCCGAAAGAGAATCAAGCATGTGTACAGGGGCATAAACGCAGCAGTGATAGGATTGGAGAGGTTCGGTGAGCAAATGAAGACCCTTTGAAGTCATATTGCATGGTACCCATTCCACGGGTTTCAACTACCCAGGTTTAAGGTATTCTTCCTTCAGCTAAAACATGCATGTGGAACCTAGAGTATGATCAACCATGTGATCGGGAGACGTGTTCAAATATGTCTCAGTTTTCCTCCCCTGGTACTCGGGTGCAACATTCCAGACGCTTTACTAACACTCTCCCCACTTGGAGAGTCAGTCCCTTTAACCTCCTGTTTGGCCCAGTTTGCAATTTCTGCGGAAGATGAACAGGAATAGCGAGAACCAATGAGAGACTAGCTGGAGGTGTCTGGACGGGCAAATTTAACTCTCATTTCCCACCAGGAAGAGGAATTAACCAAAGGCTCAGCGTGCCGTGCCGGAACCAGATTAGGGCCTGAAGCCATCCTGGGTGTTTCGGCCAGCTCACAAGAAAGCGAGTTGAAGAAAGGAGCTCAGGGGCACTGTAATTCACAAACCTGCAGAGTTATAAATGACAGCTATCGTCCAAAAATAGACTGAAGTAAGGCTGCCAAGAGGACTTGAAAGCGGGGCAGAATTGCAGGAAACCGATTTCAGGAGGTAGACTGGAATTGCATTGAAAGCATAGGAAAAGAGGCAGAACGTCCACAATGATGCACTTGGCCAAAAAGGGCGTATGCGTTTTTTCCTGAATATATTCAGGAAAAAACGCATACGCCCTTTTTGGCCAACCAAGCAAGCTTGCAAAGGAAATCTGCACTACAATGAAGTCTCACTTCCCCCCGGTCAAAAGGGCCATCTGAAAAAAGTGTAAAATCCAGAAAGGCAGGACAGGCCATGGAGAACAGGGAGCCTTGTTATGCTGATGGGCGGGATGTAAATTGCCAACAACCACTCGGGAGAAGTGTATGGTGTTTCCTGAAACATCTAAAAAACAAAGCAACAGAACCTAGGGCACTTCCACTTATGGTCCTATAGCTTAGGGAAATTAAAATCAAAAAGACACAGCCACCCCAAAGTTTGGAACGGCTCTGTTTACAAGAACTTCGTTTACAGTACAAGTTCAACATCGCAGAAAGTGAAAAATGGATAAAGAAGTTGTGGTATTTACTTACAAAGCAATATCACTCAGCAATGAAATCTGTGTCATCAGGCACTTAGCAGCACAATGAGTGGATTCAGGTATGATGATTCTAACTGAAATAAGTCACACAGAAAAAGAAACATCATAAGATATCACTAATACACGGAATGTAAACTTGGCGACACAGGAACTGAATTCCAAAACAGAACAGGGTCTCAAATTTACAAAACCAACTTATGCTTGCTTAAGGGGAAAGGTGAGTTGTGGTGCTGCATAAAACCAGAGATTGAAATGAGCACAGATAAAGTTCCTTAAGCCAAATATGGAATAGACAAGAGCTACTCCTTGCTCAACGAAATGGACTCAACACCGCATATTAAACGCCTAAGAATGTACCTGACTAGTAAGTATCTTAAAACCTATGGATTGCTATGTCTCCGAAAGAGAATCAAGCATGTGTACAGGGGCATAAACGCAGCAGTGATAGGATTGGAGAGGTTCGGTGAGCAAATGAAGAACCTTTGAAGTCATATTGTATGGTACCCATTCCACGGGTTTCAACTACCGAGGTTTAAGGTATTCTTCCTTCAGCTAAAACATGCATGTGGAACCCAAGTATGATCAACCATGTGAACGGGAGACCTGTTCAAATATGTCTCAGTTTTCCTCCCCTGGTACTCGGGTGCAACATTCCAGACGCTTTACTAACACTCTCCCCACTTGGAGAGTCAGCGCCTTTAACCTCCTGTTTGGCCCAGTTTGCAATTACTGCGGAAGATGAACAGGAATAGCGAGAACCAATGAGAGACTAGCTGGAGGTGTCTGGACGGGCAAATTTAACTCTCATTTCCCACCAGGAAGAGGAAATAACCAAAGGCTCAGCGTGCCGTGCCGGAACCAGATTAGGGCCTGAAGCCATCCTGCGGTGTTGCGGCCAGGTCACAAGAAAGCGAGTTGAAGAAACGAGCTCAGGGGCACTGTAATTCACAAACCTGCAGAGTTATAAATGACAGCTATCGTCCAAAAATAGACTGAAGTAAGGCTGCCAAGAGGACTTGAAAGCGGGGCAGAATTGCAGGAAACCGATTTCAGGAGGTAGACTGGAATTGCATTGAAAGCATAGGAAAAGAGGCAGAACGTCCACAATGATGCACTTGGCCAAAAAGGGCGTATGCGTTTTTTCCTGAATATATTCAGGAAAAAACGCATACGCCCTTTTTGGCCAACCAAGCAAGCTTGCAAAGGAAATCTGCACTACAATGAAGTCTCACTTCCCCCCGGTCAAAAGGGCCATCTGAAAAAAGTGTAAAATCCAGAAAGGCAGGACAGGCCATGGAGAACTGGGAGCCTTGTTATGCTGATGGGCGGGATGTAAATTGCCAACAACCACTCGGGAGAAGTGTATGGTGTTTCCTGAAACATCTAGAAAACAAAGCAACAGAACCCAGGGCACTTCCACTTATGGTCCTATAGCTTAGGGAAATTAAAATCAAAAAGACACAGCCACCCCAAAGTTTGGAACGGCTCTGTTTACAAGAACCTCGTTTACAGTACAAGTTCAACATCGCAGAAAGTGAAAAATGGATAAAGAAGTTGTGGTATTCACTTACAAAGCAATATCACTCAGCAATGAAATCTGTGTCATCAGGCCCTTAGCAGCACAATGAGTGGATTCAGGTATGATGATTCTAACTGAAGTAAGTCACACAGAAAAAGAAACATCATAAGATATCAGTAATACACGGAATGGAAACTTGGCTACACAGGAACTGAATTACAGAACAGAACAGGGTCTCAAATTTAGAAAACCAACTTATGCTTGCTTAAGGGTAAAGGTGAGTTGGGGTGCTGCATAAAACCAGAGATTGAAATGAGCACAGATAAAGTACCTTAAGTCAAATATGGAATAGACAAGAGCTACTACTTGCTCAACGAAATGGACTCAACACCGCATATTAAACGCCTAAGAATGTACCTGACTAGTAAGTATCTTAAAACCTATGGATTGCTATGTCTCCGAAAGAGAATCAAGCATGTGTACAGGGGCATAAACGCAGCAGTGATAGGATTGGAGAGGTTCGGTGAGCAAATGAAGACCCTTTGAAGTCATATTGCATGGTACCCATTCCACGGGTCTTAACTCTCCAGGTTTAAGGTATTCTTCCTTCAGCTAAAACATGCATGTGGAACCCAAGTATGATCAACCATGTGAACGGGAGACGTGTTCAAATATGTCTCAGTTTTCCTCCCCTGGTACTCGGGTGCAAGATTCCAGACGCTTTACTAACACTCTCCCCACTTGGAGAGTCAGCGCCTTTAACCTCCTGTTTGGCCCAGTTTGCAATTTCTGCGGAAGATGAACAGGAATAGCGAGAACCAATGAGAGACTAGCTGGAGGTGTCTGGACGGGCAAATTTAACTCTCATTTCCCACCAGGAAGAGGAATTAACCAAAGGCTCAGCGTGCCGTGCCGGAACCAGATTAGGGCCTGAAGACATCCTGCGGTGTTGCGGCCAGGTCACAAGAAAGCGAGTTGAAGAAACGAGCTCAGGGGCACTGCAATTCACAAACCTGCAGAGTTATAAATGACAGCTATCGTCCAAAAATAGACTGAAGTAAGGCTGCCAAGAGGACTTGAAAGCAGGGCAGAATTGCAGGAAACCGATTTCAGGAGGTAGACTGGAATTGCATTGAAAGCATAGGAAAAGAGGCAGAACGTCCACAATGATGCACTTGGCCAAAAAGGGCGTATGCGTTTTTTCCTGAATATATTCAGGAAAAAACGCATACGCCCTTTTTGGCCAACCAAGCAAGCTTGCAAAGGAAATCTGCACTACAATGAAGTCTCACTTCCCCCCGGTCAAAAGGGCCATCTGAGAAAAGTGTAAAATCCAGAAAGGCAGGACAGGCCATGGAGAACTGGGAGCCTTGTTATGCTGATGGGCGGGATGTAAATTGCCAACAGACACTCGGGAGAAGTGTATGGTGTTTCCTGAAACATCTAAAAAACAAAGCAACAGAGCCTAGGGCACTTCCACTTATGGTCCTATAGCTTAGGGAAATTAAAATCAAAAAGACATACCCACCCCAAAGTTTGGGACGCCTCTGTTTACAAGAACCTCGTTTACCGTACAAGTTCAATATCACAGAAAGTGAAAAATGGATAAAGAACTTGTGGTACTTACGTAGAATGCAGTATCACTCAGCAATGAAATCTATGTCATCAGGCCCGTAGCAGCATAATGAGTGGATTCAGGTACGATGATTCTAACTGAAATAAGTCACACAGAAAAAGAAACATCATAAGATATCACTAATACACGGAATGTAAACTTGGCGACACAGGAACTGAATTCCAAAACAGAACAGGGTCTCAAATTTACAAAACCAACTTATGCTTGCTTAAGGGGAAAGGTGAGTTGTGGTGCTGCATAAAACCAGAGATTGAAATGAGCACAGATAAAGTTCCTTAAGCCAAATATGGAATAGACAAGAGCTACTCCTTGCTCAACGAAATGGACTCAACACCGCATATTAAACGCCTAAGAATGTACCTGACTAGTAAGTATCTTAAAACCTATGGATTGCTATGTCTCCGAAAGAGAATCAAGCATGTGAACAGGGGCATAAACGCAGCAGTGATAGGATTGGAGAGGTTCGGTGAGCAAATGAAGAACCTTTGAAGTCATATTGTATGGTACCCATTCCACGGGTTTCAACTACCGAGGTTTAAGGTATTCTTCCTTCAGCTAAAACATGCATGTGGAACCCAAGTATGATCAACCATGTGAACGGGAGACGTGTTCAAATATGTCTCAGTTTTCGTACCCTGGTACTCGGGTGCAACATTCCAGACGCTTTACTAACACTCTCCCCACTTGGAGAGTCAGCGCCTTTAACCTCCTGTTTGGCCCAGTTTGCAATTTCTGCGGAAGATGAACAGGAATAGCGAGAACCAATGAGAGACTAGCTGGAGGTGTCTGGACGGGCAAATTTAACTCTCATTTCCCACCAGGAAGAGGAAATAACCAAAGGCTCAGCGTGCCGTGCCGGAACCAGATTAGGGCCTGAAGCCATCCTGCGGTGTTGCGGCCAGGTCACAAGAAAGCGAGTTGAAGAAACGAGCTCAGGGGCACTGTAATTCACAAACCTGCAGAGTTATAAATGACAGCTATCGTCCAAAAATAGACTGAAGTAAGGCTGCCAAGAGGACTTGAAAGCGGGGCAGAATTGCAGGAAAACGATTTCAGGAGGTAGACTGGAATTGCATTGAAAGCATAGGAAAAGAGGCAGAACGTACACAATGATGCACTTGGCCAAAAAGGGCGTATGCGTTTTTTCCTGAATATATTCAGGAAAAAACGCATACGCCCTTTTTGGCCAACCAAGCAAGCTTGCAAAGGAAATCTGCACTACAATGAAGTCTCACTTCCCCCCGGTCAAAAGGGCCATCTGAAAAAAGTGTAAAATCCAGAAAGGCAGGACAGGCCATGGAGAACTGGGAGCCTTGTTATGCTGATGGGCGGGATGTAAATTGCCAACAACCACTCGGGAGAAGTGTATGGTGTTTCCTGAAACATCTAGAAAACAAAGCAACAGAACCTAGGGCACTTCCACTTATGGTCCTATAGCTTAGGGAAATTAAAATCAAAAAGACACAGCCACCCCAAAGTTTGGAACGGCTCTGTTTACAAGAACCTCGTTTACAGTACAAGTTCAACATCGCAGAAAGTGAAAAATGGATAAAGAAGTTGTGGTATTCACTTACAAAGCAATATCACTCAGCAATGAAATCTGTGTCATCAGGCCCTTAGCAGCACAATGAGTGGATTCAGGTATGATGATTCTAACTGAAGTAAGTCACACAGAAAAAGAAACATCATAAGATATCAGTAATACACGGAATGTAAACTTGGCTACACAGGAACTGAATTACAGAACAGAACAGGGTCTCAAATTTAGAAAACCAACTTATGCTTGCTTAAGGGTAAAGGTGAGTTGGGGTGCTGCATAAAACCAGAGATTGAAATGAGCACAGATAATGTACCTTAAGTCAAATATGGAATAGACAAGAGCTACTCCTTGCTCAACAAAATGGACTCAACACCGCATATTAAACGCCTAAGAATGTACCTGACTAGTAAGTATCTTAAAACCTATGGATTGCTATGTCTCCGAAAGAGAATCAAGCATGTGTACAGGGGCATAAACGCAGCAGTGATAGGATTGGAGAGGTTCGGTGAGCAAATGAAGACCCTTTGAAGTCATATTGCATGGTACCCATTCCACGGGTCTTAACTCTCCAGGTTTAAGGTATTCTTCCTTCAGCTAAAACATGCATGTGGAACCCAAGTATGATCAACCATGTGAACGGGAGACGTGTTCAAATATGTCTCAGTTTTCCTCCCCTGGTACTCGGGTGCAACATTCCAGACGCTTTACTAACACTCTCCCCACTTGGAGAGTCAGCGCTTTTAACCTCCTGTTTGGCCCAGTTTGCAATTTCTGCGGAAGATGAACAGGAATAGCGAGAACCAATGAGAGACTAGCTGGAGGTGTCTGGACGGGCAAATTTAACTCTCATTTCCCACCAGGAAGAGGAAATAACCAAAGGCTCAGCGTGCCGTGCCGGAACCAGATTAGGGCCTGAAGCCATCCTGCGGTGTTGCGGCCAGGTCACAAGAAAGCGAGTTGAAGAAAGGAGCTCAGGGGCACTGTAATTCACAAACCTGCAGAGTTATAAATGACAGCTATCGTCCAAAAATAGACTGAAGTAAGGCTGCCAAGAGGACTTGAAAGCGGGGCAGAATTGCAGGAAACCGATTTCAGGAGGTAGACTGGAATTGCATTGAAAGCATAGGAAAAGAGGCAGAACGTCCACAATGATGCACTTGGCCAAAAAGGGCGTATGCGTTTTTTCCTGAATATATTCAGGAAAAAACGCATATGCCCTTTTTGGCCAACCAAGCAAGCTTGCAAAGGAAATCTGCACTACAATGAAGTGTCACTTCCCCCCGGTAAAGGGCCATCTGAAAAAAGTGTAAACTCCAGAAAGGCAGGACAGGCCATGGAGAACTGGGAGCCTTGTTATGCTGATGGGCGGGATGTAAATTGCCAACAGACACTCAGGAGAAGTGTATGGTGTTTCCTGAAACATCTAAAAAACAAAGCATCAGAGCCTAGGGCACTTCCACTTATGGTCCTATAGATTAGGGAAATTAAAATCAAAAAGACACAGCCACCCCAAAGTTTGGGACGCCTCCGTTTACAAGAACCTCGTTTACCGTACAAGTTCAATATCACAGAAAGTGAAAAATGGATAAAGAACTTGTGGTACTTACGTACAATGCAGTATCACTCAGCAATGAAATCTATGTCATCAGGCCCGTAGCAGCATAATGAGTGGATTCAGGTACGATGATTCTAACTGAAATAAGTCACACAGAAAAAGAAACATCATAAGATATCAGTAATACACGGAATGTAAACTTGGCTACACAGGAACTGAATTACAGAACAGAACAGGGTCTCAAATTTAGAAAACCAACTTATGCTTGCTTAAGGGGAAAGGTGAATTGGGGTGCTGCATAACCAGAGATCTAAATGAGCACAGATAAAGTTCCTTAAGCCAAATATGGAATAGACAAGAGCTACTCCTTGCTCAACGAAATGGACTCAACACCGCATATTAAACGCCTAAGAATGTACCTGACTAGTAAGTATCTTAAAACCTATGGATTGCTATGTCTCCGAAAGAGAATCAAGCATGTGTACAGGGGCATAAACGCAGCAGTGATAGGATTGGAGAGGTTCGGTGAGCAAATGAAGAACCTTTGAAGTCATATTGTATGGTACCCATTCCACGGGTTTCAACTACCGATGTTTAAGGTATTCTTCCTTCAGCTAAAACATGCATGTGGAACCCAAGTATGATCAACCATGTGAACGGGAGACCTGTTCAAATATGTCTCAGTTTTCCTCCCCTGGTACTCGGGTGCAACATTCCAGACGCTTTACTAACACTCTCCCCACTTGGAGAGTCAGCGCCTTTAACCTCCTGTTTGGCCCAGTTTGCAATTACTGCGGAAGATGAACAGGAATAGCGAGAACCAATGAGAGACTAGCTGGAGGTGTCTGGACGGGCAAATTTAACTCTCATTTCCCACCAGGAAGAGGAAATAACCAAAGGCTCAGCGTGCCGTGCCGGAACCAGATTAGGGCCTGAAGCCATCCTGCGGTGTTGCGGCCAGGTCACAAGAAAGCGAGTTGAAGAAACGAGCTCAGGGGCACTGTAATTCAAAAACCTGCAGAGTTATAAATGACAGCTATCGTCCAAAAATAGACTGAAGTAAGGCTGCCAAGAGGACTTGAAAGCGGGGCAGAATTGCAGGAAACCGATTTCAGGAGGTAGACTGGAATTGCATTGAAAGCATAGGAAAAGAGGCAGAACGTCCACAATGATGCACTTGGCCAAAAAGGGCGTATGCGTTTTTTCCTGAATATATTCAGGAAAAAACGCATACGCCCTTTTTGGCCAACCAAGCAAGCTTGCAAAGGAAATCTGCACTACAATGAAGTCTCACTTCCCCCCGGTCAAAAGGGCCATCTGAAAAAAGTGTAAAATCCAGAAAGGCAGGACAGGCCATGGAGAACTGGGAGCCTTGTTATGCTGATGGGCGGGATGTAAATTGCCAACAACCACTCGGGAGAAGTGTATGGTGTTTCCTGAAACATCTAGAAAACAAAGCAACAGAACCTAGGGCACTTCCACTTATGGTCCTATAGCTTAGGGAAATTAAAATCAAAAAGACACAGCCACCCCAAAGTTTGGAACGGCTCTGTTTACAAGTACCTCGTTTACAGTACAAGTTCAACATCGCAGAAAGTGAAAAATGGATAAAGAAGTTGTGGTATTCACTTACAAAGCAATATCACTCAGCAATGAAATCTGTGTCATCAGGCCCTTAGCAGCACAATGAGTGGATTCAGGTATGATGATTCTAACTGAAGTAAGTCACACAGAAAAAGAAACATCATAAGATATCAGTAATACACGGAATGGAAACTTGGCTACACAGGAACTGAATTACAGAACAGAACAGGGTCTCAAATTTAGAAAACCAACTTATGCTTGCTTAAGGGTAAAGGTGAGTTGGGGTGCTGCATAAAACCAGAGATTGAAATGAGCACAGATAAAGTACCTTAAGTCAAATATGGAATAGACAAGAGCTACTACTTGCTCAACGAAATGGACTCAACACCGCATATTAAACGCCTAAGAATGTACCTGACTAGTAAGTATCTTAAAACCTATGGATTGCTATGTCTCCGAAAGAGAATCAAGCATGTGTACAGGGGCATAAACGCAGCAGTGATAGGATTGGAGAGGTTCGGTGAGCAAATGAAGACCCTTTGAAGTCATATTGCATGGTACCCATTCCACGGGTCTTAACTCTCCAGGTTTAAGGTATTCTTCCTTCAGCTAAAACATGCATGTGGAACCCAAGTATGATCAACCATGTGAACGGGAGACGTGTTCAAATATGTCTCAGTTTTCCTCCCCTGGTACTCGGGTGCAACATTCCAGACGCTTTACTAACACTCTCCCCACTTGGAGAGTCAGCGCTTTTAACCTCCTGTTTGGCCCAGTTTGCAATTTCTGCGGAAGATGAACAGGAATAGCGAGAACCAATGAGAGACTAGCTGGAGGTGTCTGGACGGGCAAATTTAACTCTCATTTCCCACCAGGAAGAGGAAATAACCAAAGGCTCAGCGTGCCGTGCCGGAACCAGATTAGGGCCTGAAGCCATCCTGCGGTGTTGCGGCCAGGTCACAAGAAAGCGAGTTGAAGAAAGGAGCTCAGGGGCACTGTAATTCACAAACCTGCAGAGTTATAAATGACAGCTATCGTCCAAAAATAGACTGAAGTAAGGCTGCCAAGAGGACTTGAAAGCGGGGCAGAATTGCAGGAAACCGATTTCAGGAGGTAGACTGGAATTGCATTGAAAGCATAGGAAAAGAGGCAGAACGTCCACAATGATGCACTTGGCCAAAAAGGGCGTATGCGTTTTTTCCTGAATATATTCAGGAAAAAACGCATATGCCCTTTTTGGCCAACCAAGCAAGCTTGCAAAGGAAATCTGCACTACAATGAAGTCTCACTTCCCCCCGGTAAAGGGCCATCTGAAAAAAGTGTAAACTCCAGAAAGGCAGGACAGGCCATGGAGAACTGGGAGCCTTGTTATGCTGATGGGCGGGATGTAAATTGCCAACAGACACTCAGGAGAAGTGTATGGTGTTTCCTGAAACATCTAAAAAACAAAGCAACAGAGCCTAGGGCACTTCCACTTATGGTCCTATAGATTAGGGAAATTAAAATCAAAAAGACACAGCCACCCCAAAGTTTGGGACGCCTCCGTTTACAAGAACCTCGTTTACCGTACAAGTTCAATATCACAGAAAGTGAAAAATGGATAAAGAACTTGTGGTACTTACGTACAATGCAGTATCACTCAGCAATGAAATCTATGTCATCAGGCCCATAGCAGCATAATGAGTGGATTCAGGTACGATGATTCTAACTGAAATAAGTCACACAGAAAAAGAAACATCATAAGATATCAGTAATACACGGAATGTAAACTTGGCTACACAGGAACTGAATTACAGAACAGAACAGGGTCTCAAATTTAGAAAACCAACTTATGCTTGCTTAAGGGGAAAGGTGAATTGGGGTGCTGCATAACCAGAGATCTAAATGAGCACAGATAAAGTTCCTTAAGCCAAATATGGAATAGACAAGAGCTACTCCTTGCTCAACGAAATGGACTCAACACCGCATATTAAACGCCTAAGAATGTACCTGACTAGTAAGTATCTTAAAACCTATGGATTGCTATGTCTCCGAAAGAGAATCAAGCATGTGTACAGGGGCATAAACGCAGCAGTGATAGGATTGGAGAGGTTCGGTGAGCAAATGAAGAACCTTTGAAGTCATATTGTATGGTACCCATTCCACGGGTTTCAACTACCGATGTTTAAGGTATTCTTCCTTCAGCTAAAACATGCATGTGGAACCCAAGTATGATCAACCATGTGAACGGGAGACCTGTTCAAATATGTCTCAGTTTTCCTCCCCTGGTACTCGGGTGCAACATTCCAGACGCTTTACTAACACTCTCCCCACTTGGAGAGTCAGCGCCTTTAACCTCCTGTTTGGCCCAGTTTGCAATTACTGCGGAAGATGAACAGGAATAGCGAGAACCAATGAGAGACTAGCTGGAGGTGTCTGGACGGGCAAATTTAACTCTCATTTCCCACCAGGAAGAGGAAATAACCAAAGGCTCAGCGTGCCGTGCCGGAACCAGATTAGGGCCTGAAGCCATCCTGCGGTGTTGCGGCCAGGTCACAAGAAAGCGAGTTGAAGAAACGAGCTCAGGGGCACTGTAATTCAAAAACCTGCAGAGTTATAAATGACAGCTATCGTCCAAAAATAGACTGAAGTAAGGCTGCCAAGAGGACTTGAAAGCGGGGCAGAATTGCAGGAAACCGATTTCAGGAGGTAGACTGGAATTGCATTGAAAGCATAGGAAAAGAGGCAGAACGTCCACAATGATGCACTTGGCCTAAAAGGGCGTATGCGTTTTTTCCTGAATATATTCAGGAAAAAACGCATACGCCCTTTTTGGCCAACCAAGCAAGCTTGCAAAGGAAATCTGCACTACAATGAAGTCTCACTTCCCCCCGGTCAAAAGGGCCATCTGAAAAAAGTGTAAAATCCAGAAAGGCAGGACAGGCCATGGAGAACTGGGAGCCTTGTTATGCTGATGGGCGGGATGTAAATTGCCAACAACCACTCGGGAGAAGTGTATGGTGTTTCCTGAAACATCTAGAAAACAAAGCAACAGAACCTAGGGCACTTCCACTTATGGTCCTATAGCTTAGGGAAATTAAAATCAAAAAGACACAGCCACCCCAAAGTTTGGAACGGCTCTGTTTACAAGAACCTCGTTTACAGTACAAGTTCAACATCGCAGAAAGTGAAAAATGGATAAAGAAGTTGTGGTATTCACTTACAAAGCAATATCACTCAGCAATGAAATCTGTGTCATCAGGCCCTTAGCAGCACAATGAGTGGATTCAGGTATGATGATTCTAACTGAAGTAAGTCACACAGAAAAAGAAACATCATAAGATATCAGTAATACACGGAATGGAAACTTGGCTACACAGGAACTGAATTACAGAACAGAACAGGGTCTCAAATTTAGAAAACCAACTTATGCTTGCTTAAGGGTAAAGGTGAGTTGGGGTGCTGCATAAAACCAGAGATTGAAATGAGCACAGATAAAGTACCTTAAGTCAAATATGGAATAGACAAGAGCTACTACTTGCTCAACGAAATGGACTCAACACCGCATATTAAACGCCTAAGAATGTACCTGACTAGTAAGTATCTTAAAACCTATGGATTGCTATGTCTCCGAAAGAGAATCAAGCATGTGTACAGGGGCATAAACGCAGCAGTGATAGGATTGGAGAGGTTCGGTGAGCAAATGAAGACCCTTTGAAGTCATATTGCATGGTACCCATTACACGGGTCTTAACTCTCCAGGTTTAAGGTATTCTTCCTTCAGCTAAAACATGCATGTGGAACCCAAGTATGATCAACCATGTGAACGGGAGACGTGTTCAAATATGTCTCAGTTTTCCTCCCCTGGTACTCGGGTGCAAGATTCCAGACGCTTTACTAACACTCTCCCCACTTGGAGAGTCAGCGCCTTTAACCTCCTGTTTGGCCCAGTTTGCAATTTCTGCGGAAGATGAACAGGAATAGCGGGAACCAATGAGAGACTAGCTGGAGGTGTCTGGACGGGCAAATTTAACTCTCATTTCCCACCAGGAAGAGGAATTAACCAAAGGCTCAGCGTGCCGTGCCGGAACCAGATTAGGGCCTGAAGACATCCTGCGGTGTTGCGGCCAGGTCACAAGAAAGGGAGTTGAAGAAACGAGCTCAGGGGCACTGCAATTCACAAACCTGCAGAGTTATAAATGACAGCTATCGTCCAAAAATAGACTGAAGTAAGGCTGCCAAGAGGACTTGAAAGCGGGGCAGAATTGCAGGAAACCGATTTCAGGAGGTAGACTGGAATTGCATTGAAAGCATAGGAAAAGAGGCAGAACGTCCACAATGATGCACTTGGCCAAAAAGGGCGTATGCGTTTTTTCCTGAATATATTCAGGAAAAAACGCATACGCCCTTTTTGGCCAACCAAGCAAGCTTGCAAAGGAAATCTGCACTACAATGAAGTCTCACTTCCCCCCGGTCAAAAGGGCCATCTGAAAAAAGTGTAAAATCCAGAAAGGCAGGACAGGCCATGGAGAACTGGGAGCCTTGTTATGCTGATGGGCGGGATGTAAATTGCCAAGAGACACTCGGGAGAAGTGTATGGTGTTTCCTGAAACATCTAAAAAACAAAGCAACAGAGCCTAGGGCACTTCCACTTATGGTCCTATAGCTTAGGGAAATTAAAATCAAAAAGACACAGCCACCCCAAAGTTTGGGACGCCTCTGTTTACAAGAACCTCGTTTACCGTACAAGTTCAATATCACAGAAAGTGAAAAATGGATAAAGAACTTGTGGTACTTACGTACAATGCAGTATCACTCAGCAATGAAATCTATGTCATCAGGCCCGTAGCAGCATAATGAGTGGATTCAGGTACGATGATTCTAACTGAAATAAGTCACACAGAAAAAGAAACATCATAAGATATCACTAATACACGGAATGTAAACTTGGCTACACAGGAACTGAATTCCAAAACAGAACAGGGTGTCAAATTTAGAAAACCAACTTATGCTTGCTTAAGGGGAAAGGTGAGTTGGCGTGCTGCATAAAACCAGAGATTGAAATGAGCACAGATAAAGTTCCTTAAGCCAAATATGGAATAGACAAGAGCTACTCCTTGCTCAACGAAATGGACTCAACACCCCATATTAAACGCCTAAGAATGTACCTGACTAGTAAGTATCTTAAAACCTATGGATTGCTATGTCTCCAAAAGAGAATCAAGCGTGTGTACAGGGGCATAAACGCAGCAGTGATAGGATTGGAGAGGTTCGGTGAGCAAATGAAGACCCTTTGAAGTCATATTGCATGGTACCCATTCCACGGGTCTCAACTCTCCAGGTTTAAGGTATTCTTCCTTCAGCTAAAACATGCATGTGGAACCCAGAGTATGATCAACCGTGTGAACGGGAGACGTGTTCAAATATGTCTCAGTTTTCCTCCCCTGGTACTCGGGTGCAACATTCCAGACGCTTTACTAACACTCTCCCCACTTGGAGAGTCAGCGCCTTTAACCTCCTGTTTGGCCCAGTTTGCAATTTCTGCGGAAGATGAACAGGAATAGCGAGAACCAATGAGAGACTAGCTGGAGGTGTCTGGACGGGCAAATTTAACTCTCATTTCCCACCAGGAAGAGGAAATAACCAAAGGCTAAGCGTGCCGTGCCGGAACCAGATTAGGGCCTGAAGCCATCCTGCGGTGTTGCGGCCAGCTCACAAGAAAGCGAGTTGAAGAAAGGAGCTCAGGGACACTGTAATTCACAAACCTGCAGAGTTATAAATGACAGCTATCGTCCAAAAATATACTGAAGTAAGGCTGCCAAGAGGACTTGAAAGCGGGGCAGAATTGCAGGAAACCGATTTCAGGAGGTAGACTGGAATTGCATTGAAAGCATAGGAAAAGAGGCAGAACGTACACAATGATGCACTTGGCCAAAAAGGGCGTATGCGTTTTTTCCTGAATATATTCAGGAAAAAACGCATACGCCCTTTTTGGCCAACCAAGCAAGCTTGCAAAGGAAATCTGCACTACAATGAAGTCTCACTTCCCCCCGGTCAAAAGGACCATCTGAAAAAAGTGTAAAATCCAGAAAGGCAGGACAGGCCATGGAGAACTGGGAGCCTTGTTATGCTGATGGGCGGGATGTAAATTGCCAACAACCACTCGGGAGAAGTGTATGGTGTTTCCTGAAACATCTAAAAAACAAAGCAACAGAGCCTAGGGCACTTCCACTTATGGTCCTATAGCTTAGGGAATTTAAAATCAAAAAGACACAGCCACCCCAAAGTTTGGAACGGCTCTGTTTACAAGAACCTCGTTTACAGTACAAGTTCAACATCGCAGAAATTGAAAAATGGATAAAGAAGTTGTGGTATTTACTTACAAAGCAATATCACTCAGCAATGAAATCTGTGTCATCAGGCCCTTAGCAGCACAATGAGTGGATTCAGGTATGATGATTCTAACTGAAATAAGTCACACAGAAAAAGAAACATCATAAGATATCAGTAATACACGGAATGTAAACTTGGCTACACAGGAACTGAATTACAGAACAGAACAGGGTCTCAAATTTAGAAAACCAACTTATGCTTGCTTAAGGGGAAAGGTGAGTTGGGGTGCTGCATAAAACCAGAGATTGAAATGAGCACAGATAAAGTTCCTTAAGCCAAATATGGAATAGACAAGAGCTACTCCTTGCTCAACGAAATGGACTCAACACCGCATATTAAACGCCTAAGAATGTACCTGACTAGTAAGTATCTTAAAACCTATGGATTGCTATGTCTCCGAAAGAGAATCAAGCATGTGTACAGGGGCATAAACGCAGCAGTGATAGGATTGGAGAGGTTCGGTGAGCAAATGAAGACCCTTTGAAGTCATATTGCATGGTACCCATTCCACGGGTTTCAACTACCCAGGTTTAAGGTATTCTTCCTTCAGCTAAAACATGCATGTGGAACCCAAGTATGATCAACCATGTGAACGGGAGACGTGTTCAAATATGTCTCAGTTTTCCTCCCCTGGTACTCGGGTGCAACATTGCAGACGCTTTACTAACACTCTCCCCACTTGGAAAGTCAGCGCCTTTAACCTCCTGTTTGGCCCAGTTTGCAATTTCTGCGGAAGATGAACAGGAATAGCGAGAACCAATGAGAGACTAGCTGGAGGTGTCTGGACGGGCAAATTTAACTCTCATTTCCCACCAGGAAGAGGAAATAACCAAAGGCTCAGCGTGCCGTGCCGGAACCAGATTAGGACCTGAAGACATCCTGCGGTGTTGCGGCCAGGTCACAAGAAAGCGAGTTGAAGAAAGGAGCTCAGGGGCACTGTAATTCACAAACCTGCAGAGTTATAAATGACAGCTATCGTCCAAAAATAGACTGAAGTAAGGCTGCAAAGAGGACTTGAAAGCGGGGCAGAATTGCAGGAAACCGATTTCAGGAGGTAGACTGGAATTGCATTGAAAGCATAGGAAAAGAGGCAGAACGTCCACAATGATGCACTTGGCCAAAAAGGGCGTATGCGTTTTTTCCTGAATATATTCAGGAAAAAACCCATACGCCCTTTTTGGCCAACCAAGCAAGCTTGCAAAGGAAATCTGCACTACAATGAAGTCTCACTTCCCCCAGGTCAAAAGGGCCATCTGAAAAAAGTGTAAAATCCAGAAAGGCAGGACAGGCCATGGAGAACTGGGAGCCTTGTTTTGCTGATGGGCGGGATGTAAATTGCCAACAACCACTCTGGAGAAGTGTATGGTGTTTCCTGAAACATCTAAAAAACAAAGCAACAGAGCCTAGGGCACTTCCACTTATGGTCCTATAGCTTAGGGAAATTAAATTCAAAAAGACACAGCCACCCCAAAGTTTGGAACGGCTCTGTTTACAAGAACCTCGTTTACAGTACAAGTTCAACATCGCACAAAGTGAAAAATGGATAAAGAACTTGTGGTACTTACGTACAATGCAGTATCACTCAGCAATGAAATCTATGTCATCAGGCCGTAGCAGCATAATGAGTGGATTCAGGTACGATGATTCTAACTGAAATAAGTCACACAGAAAAAGAAACATCATAAGATATCACTAATACACGGAATGTAAACTTGGCTACACAGGAACTGAATTACAGAACAGAACAGGGTCTCAAATTTAGAAAACCAACTTATGCTTGCTTAAGGGGAAAGGTGAGTTGGGGTGCTGCATAAAACCAGAGATTGAAATGAGCACAGATAAAGTTCCTTAAGCCAAATATGGAATAGACAAGAGCTACTCCTTGCTCAACGAAATGGACTCAACACCGCATATTAAACGCCTAAGAATGTACCTGACTAGTAAGTATCTTAAAACCTATGGATTGCTATGTCTCCGAAAGAGAATCAAGCATGTGTACAGGGGCATAAACGCAGCAGTGATAGGATTGGAGAGGTTCGGTGAGCAAATGAAGACCCTTTGAAGTCATATTGCATGGTACCCATTCCACGGGTTTCAACTACCCAGGTTTAAGGTATTCTTCCTTCAGCTAAAACATGCATGTGGAACCCAAGTATGATCAACCATGTGAACGGGAGACGTGTTCAAATATGTCTCAGTTTTCCTCCCCTGGTACTCGGGTGCAACATTCCAGACGCTTTACTAACACTCTCCCCACTTGGAAAGTCAGCGCCTTTAACCTCCTGTTTGGCCCAGTTTGCAATTTCTGCGGAAGATGAACAGGAATAGCGAGAACCAATGAGAGGCTAGCTGGAGGTGTCTGGACGGGCAAATTTAACTCTCATTTCCCACCAGGAAGAGGAAATAACCAAAGGTTCAGCGTGCCGTGCCGGAACCAGATTAGGGCCTGAAGACATCCTGCGGTGTTGCGGCCAGGTCACAAGAAAGCGAGTTGAAGAAAGGAGCTCAGGGGCACTGTAATTCACAAACCTGCAGAGTTATAAATGACAGCTATCGTCCAAAAATAGACTGAAGTAAGGCTGCCAAGAGGACTTGAAAGCGGGGCAGAATTGCAGGAAACCGATTTCAGGAGGTAGACTGGAATTGCATAGAAAGCATAGGAAAAGAGGCAGAACGTACACAATGATGCACTTGGCCAAAAAGGGCGTATGCGTTTTTTCCTGAATATATTCAGGAAAAAACGCATACGCACTTTTTGGCCAACCAAGCAAGCTTGCAAAGGAAATCTGCACTACAATGAAGTCTCACTTCCACCTGGTCAAAAGGGCCATCTGAAAAAAGTGTAAAATCCATAAAGGCACGACAGGCCATGGAGAACTGGGAGCCTTCTTATGCTGATGGGCGGGATGTAAATTGCCAACAGCCACTCTGGAGAAGTGTATGGTGTTTCCTGAAACATCTAAAAAACAAAGCAACAGAGCCTAGGGCACTTCCACTTATGGTCCTATAGCTTAGGGAAATTAAAATCAAAAAGACACAGCCACCCCAAAGTTTGGGACGCCTCCGTTTACAAGAACCTCGTTTACCGTACAAGTTCAATATCACAGAAAGTGAAAAATGGATAAAGAACTTGAGGTACTTACGTACAATGCAGTATCACTGAGCAATGAAATCTATGTCATCAGGCCCTTAGCAGCATAATGAGTGGATTCAGGTACGATGATTCTAACTGAAATAAGTCACACAGAAAAAGAAACATCATAAGATATCAGTAATACACGGAATGTAAACTTGGCTACACAGGAACTGCATTCCAAAACAGAACAGGGTCTCAAATTTAGAAAACCAACTTATGCTTGCTTAAGGGGAAAGGTGAGTTGGGGTGCTGCATAATACCAGAGATTGAAATGAGCACAGATAAAGTTCCTTAAGCCAAATATGGAATAGACAAGAGCTACTCCTTGCTCAACGAAATGGACTCAACACCCCATATTAAACGCCTAAGAATGTACCTGACTAGTAAGTATCTTAAAACCTATGGATTGCTATGTCTCCAAAAGAGAATCAAGCGTGTGTACAGGGGCATAAACGCAGCAGTGATAGGATTGGAGAGGTTCGGTGAGCAAATGAAGACCCTTTGAAGTCATATTGCATGGTACCCATTACACGGGTCTCAACTCTCCATGTTTTAGGTATTCTTCCTTCAGTTAAAACATGCATGTGGAACCCAGAGTATGATCAACCATGTTAACGGGAGACGTGTTCAAATATGTCTCAGTTTTCCTCCCCTGGTACTCGGGTGCAACATTCCAGACGCTTTACTAACACTCTCCCGACTTGGAGAGTCAGTCCCTTTAACCTCCTGTTTGGCCCAGTTTGCAATTTCTGCGGAAGATGAACAGGAATAGCGAGAACCAATGAGAGGCTAGCTGGAGGTGTCTGGACGGGCAAATTTAACTCTCATTTCCCACCAGGAAGAGGAATTAACCAAAGGCTCAGCGTGCCGGGCCGGAACCAGATTAGGGCCTGAAGCCATCCTGCGGTGTTGCGGCCAGGTCACAAGAAAGCGAGTTGAAGAAAGGAGCTCAGGGGCACTGTAATTCACAAACCTGCAGAGTTATAAATGACAGCTATCATCCAAAAATAGACTGAAGTAAGGCTGCCAAGAGGACTTGAAAGCGGGGCAGAATTGCAGGAAACCGATTTCAGGAGGTAGACTGGAATTGCATTGAAAGCATAGGAAAAGAGGCAGAACGTCCACAATGATGCACTTGGCCAAAAAGGGCGTATGCGTTTTTTCCTGAATATATTCAGGAAAAAACGCATACGCCCTTTTTGGCCAACCAAGCAAGCTTGCAAAGGAAATCTGCACTACAATGAAGTCTCACTTCCCCCCGGTCAAAAGGGCCATCTGAAAAAAGTGTAAAATCCAGAAAGGCAGGACAGGCCATTGAGAACTGGGAGCCTTGTTATGCTGATGGGCTGGATGTAAATTGCCAACAGACACTTGGGAGAAGTGTATGGTGTTTCCTGAAACATCTAAAAAACAAAGCAACAGAGCCTAGGGCACTTCCACTTATGGTCCTATAGCTTAGGGAAATTAAAATCAAAAAGACACAGCCACCCCAAAGTTTGGGACGCCTCTGTTTACAAGAACCTCGTTTACAGTACAAGTTCAACATCGCAGAAAGTGAAAAATGGATAAAGAAGTTGTGGTATTTACTTACAAAGCAATATCACTCAGCAATGAAATCTGTGTCATCAGGCCCTTAGCAGCACAATGAGTGGATTCAGGTATGATGATTCTAACTGAAATAAGTCACACAGAAAAAGAAACATCATAAGATATCAGTAATACACGGAATGTAAACTTGGCTACACAGGAACTGAATTACAGAACAGAACAGGGTCTCAAATTTAGAAAACCAACTTATTCTTGCTTAAGGGGAAAGGTGAGTTGGGGTGCTGCATAAAACCAGAGATTGAAATGAGCACAGATAAAGTTCCTTAAGCCAAATATGGAATAGACAAGAGCTACTCCTTGCTCAACGAAATGGACTCAACACCCCATATTAAACGCCTAAGAATGTACCTGACTAGTAAGTATCTTAAAACCTATGGATTGCTATGTCTCCAAAAGAGAATCAAGCATGTGTACAGGGGCATAAACGCAGCAGTGATAGGATTGGAGAGGTTCGGTGAGCAAATGAAGACCCTTTGAAGTCATATTGCATGGTACCCATTCCACGGGTTTCAACTACCCAGGTTTAAGGTATTCTTCCTTCAGCTAAAACATGCATGTGGAACCTAGAGTATGATCAACCATGTGATCGGGAGACGTGTTCAAATATGTCTCAGTTTTCCTCCCCTGGTACTCGGGTGCAACATTCCAGACGCTTTACTAACACTCTCCCCACTTGGAGAGTCAGCGCCTTTAACCTCCTGTTTGGACCAGTTTGCAATTTCTGCGGAAGATGAACAGGAATAGCGAGAACCAATGACAGGCTAGCTGGAGGTGTCTGGACGGGCAAATTTAACTCTCATTTCCCACCAGGAAGAGGAAATAACCAAAGGCTCAGCGTGCCGTACCGGAACCAGATTAGGGCCTGAAGCCATCCTGCGGTGTTGCGGCCAGCTCACAAGAAAGCGAGTTGAAGAAAGGAGCTCAGGGGCACTGTAATTCACAAACCTGCAGAGTTATAAATGACAGCTATCGTCCAAAAATAGACTGAAGTAAGGCTGCCAAGAGGACTTGAAAGCGGGGCAGAATTGCAGGAAACCGATTTCAGGAGGTAGACTGGAATTGCATTGAAAGCATAGGAAAAGAGGCAGAACGTCCACAATGATGCACTTGGCCAAAAAGGGCGTATGCGTTTTTTCCTGAATATATTCAGGAAAAAACGCATACGCCCTTTTTGGCCAACCAAGGAAGCTTGCAAAGGAAATCTGCACTACAATTTAGTCTCACTTCCACCCGGTCAAAAGGGCCATCTGAAAAAAGTGTAAAATCCAGAAAGGCAGGACAGGCCATGGAGAACTGGGTGCCTTGTTATGCTGATGGGCGGGATGTAAATTGCCAACAACCACTCGGGAGAAGTGTATGGTGTTTCCTGAAACATCTAAAAAACAAAGCAACAGAACCTAGGGCACTTCCACTTATGGTCCTATAGCTTAGGGAAATTAAAATCAAAAAGACACAGCCACCCCAAAGTTTGGAACGGCTCTGTTTACAAGAACCTCGTTTACAGTACAAGTTCAACATCGCAGAAAATGAAAAATGGATAAAGAAGTTGTGGTATTTACTTACAAAGCAATATCACTCAGCAATGAAATCTGTGTCATCAGGCCCTTAGCACCACAATGACTGGATTCAGGTATGATGATTCTAACTGAAATAAGTCACGCAGAAAAAGAAACATCATAAGATATCAGTAATACACGGAATGTAAACTTGGCTACACAGGAACTGAATTACAGAACAGAACAGGGTCTCAAATTTAGAAAACCAACTTATGCTTGCTTAAGGGTAAAGGTGAGTTGGGGTGCTGCATAAAACCAGAGATTGAAATGAGCACAGATAAAGTTCCTTAAGCCAAATATGGAATAGACAAGAGCTACTCCTTGCTCAACGAAATGGAATCAACACCGCATATTAAACTCCTAAGAATGTACCTGACTAGTAAGTATCTTAAAACCTATGGATTGCTATGTCTCCAAAAGAGAATCAAGCATGTGTACAGGGGCATAAACGCAGCAGTGATAGGATTGGAGAGGTTCGGTGAGCAAATGAAGACCCTTTGAAGTCATATTGCATGGTACCCATTCCACGGGTTTCAACTACCCAGGTTTAAGGTATTCTCCCTTCAGCTAAAACATGCATGTGGAACCTAGAGTATGATCAACCATGTGATCGGGAGACGTGTTCAAATATGTCTCAGTTTTCGTACCCTGGTACTCGGGTGCAACATTCCAGACGCTTTACTAACACTCTCCCCACTTGGAGAGTCAGTCCCTTTAACCTCCTGTTTGGCCCAGTTTGCAATTTCTGCGGAAGATGAACAGGAATAGCGAGAACCAATGAGAGACTAGCTGGAGGTGTCTGGACGGGCAAATTTAACTCTCATTTCCCACCAGGAAGAGGAATTAACCAAAGGCTCAGCGTGCCGTGCCGGAACCAGATTAGGGCCTGAAGCCATCCTGGGTGTTTAGGCCAGCTCACAAGAGAGCGAGTTGAAGAAAGGAGCTCAGGGGCACTGTAATTCACAAACCTGCAGAGTTATAAATGACAGCTATCGTCCAAAAATAGACTGAAGTAAGGCTGCCAAGAGGACTTGAAAGCGGGGCAGAATTGCAGGAAACCGATTTCAGGAGGTAGACTGGAATTGCATTGAAAGCATAGGAAAAGAGGCAGAACGTCCACAATGATGCACTTGGCCAAAAAGGGCGTATGCGTTTTTTCCTGAATATATTCAGGAAAAAACGCATACGCCCTTTTTGGCCAACCAAGCAAGCTTGCAAAGGAAATCTGCACTACAATGAAGTCTCACTTCCCCCCGGTCAAAAGGGCTATCTGAAAAAAGTGTAAAATCCAGAAAGGCAGGACAGGCCATGGAGAACTGGGAGCCTTGTTATGCTGATGGGCGGGATGTAAATTGCCAACAACCACTCGGGAGAAGTGTATGGTGTTTCCTGAAACATCTAAAAAACAAAGCAACAGAACCTAGGGCACTTCCACTTATGGTCCTATAGCTTAGGGAAATTAAAATCAAAAAGACACAGCCACCCCAAAGTTTGGAACGGCTCTGTTTACAAGAACTTCGTTTACAGTACAAGTTCAACATCGCAGAAAGTGAAAAATGGATAAAGAAGTTGTGGTATTTACTTACAAAGCAATATCACTCAGCAATGAAATTTGTGTCATCAGGCACTTAGCAGCACAATGAGTGGATTCAGGTATGATGATTCTAACTGAAATAAGTCACACAGAAAAAGAAACATCATAAGATATCAGTAATACACGGAATGTAAACTTGGCTACACAGGAACTGAATTACAGAACAGAACAGGGTCTCAAATTTAGAAAACCAACTTATGCTTGCTTAAGGGGAAAGGTGAGTTGGGGTGCTGCATAAAACCAGAGATTGAAATGAGCACAGATAAAGTTCCTTAAGCCAAATATGGAATAGACAAGAGCTACTCCTTGCTCAACGAAATGGACTCAACACCGCATATTAAACGCCTAAGAATGTACCTGACTAGTAAGTATCTTAAAACCTATGGATTGCTATGTCTCCGAAAGAGAATCAAGCATGTGTACAGGGGCATAAACGCAGCAGTGATAGGATTGGAGAGGTTCGGTGAGCAAATGAAGACCCTTTGAAGTCATATTGCATGGTACCCATTCCACGGGTTTCAACTACCCAGGTTTAAGGTATTCTTCCTTCAGCTAAAACATGCATGTGGAACCCAGAGTATGATCAACCATGTGATCGGGAGACGTGTTCAAATATGTCTCAGTTTTCCTCCCCTGGTACTCGGGTGCAACATTCCAGACGCTTTACTAACACTCTCCCCACTTGGAGAGTCAGCGCCTTTAACCTCCTGTTTGGCCCAGTTTGCAATTTCTGCGGAAGATGAACAGGAATAGGGAGAACCAATGAGAGACTAGCTGGAGGTGTCTGGACGGGGAAATTTAACTCTCATTTCCCACCAGGAAGAGCAAATAACCAAAGGCTCAGCGTGCCGTGCCGGAACCAGATTAGGGCCTGAAGCCATCCTGCGGTGTTGCGGCCAGGTCACAAGAAAGCGAGTTGAAGAAAGGAGCTCAGGGGCACTGTAATTCACAAACCTGTAGAGTTATAAATGACAGCTATCGTCCAAAAATACACTGAAGTAAGGCTGCCAAGAGGACTTGAAAGCGGGGCAGAATTGCAGGAAACCGATTTCAGGAGGTAGACTGGAATTGCATTGAAAGCATAGGAAAAGAGGCAGAACGTCCACAGTGATGCACTTGGCCAAAAAGGGCGTATGCATTTTTTCCTGAATATATTCAGGAAAAAACGCATACGCCCTTTTTGGCCAACCAAGCAAGCTTGCAAAGGAAATCTGCACTACAATGAAGTCTCACTTCCCCCCGGTCAAAAGGGCCATCTGAAAAAAGTGTAAAATCCAGAAAGGCAGGACAGGCCATGCAGAACTGGGAGCCTTGTTATGCTGATGGGCGGGATGTAAATTGTCAACAGACACTCGGGAGAAGTGTATGGTGTTTCCTGAAACATCTAAAAAAAAAAGCAACAGAGCCTAGGGCACTTCCACTTATGGTCCTATAGCTTAGGGAAATTAAAATCAAAAAGACACAGCCACCCCAAAGTTTGGAACGGCTCTGTTTACAAGAACCTCGTTTTCAGTACAAGTTCAACATCTCAGAAAGTGAAAAATGGATAAAGAAGTTGCGGTATTTACTTACAAAGCAATATCACTCAGCAATGAAATCTATGTCACCAGGCCCTTAGCAGCACAATGAGTGGATTCAGGTATGATGATTCTAACTGAAATAAGTCACACAGAAAAAGAAACATCATAAGATATCACTAATACACGGAATGGAAACTTGGCTACACAGGAACTGAATTACAGAACAGAACAGGGACTCAAATTTAGAAAACCAACTTATGCTTGCTTAAGGGTAAAGGTGAGTAGGGGTGCTGCATAAAACCAGAGATTGAAATGAGCACAGATAAAGTTCCTTAAGCCAAATATGGAATAGACAAGAGCTACTCCTTGCTCAACGAAATGGACTCAACACCCCATATTAAACGCCTAAGAATGTACCTGACTAGTAAGTATCTTAAAACCTATGGATTGCTATGTCTCCGAAAGAGAATCAAGCATGTGTACAGGGGCATAAACGCAGCAGTGATAGGATTGGAGAGGTTCGGTGAGCAAATGAAGACCCTTTGAAGTCATATTGCATGGTACCCATTACACGGGTCTTAACTCTCCAGGTTTAAGGTATTCTTCCTTTAGCTAAAACATGCATGTGGAACCCAAGTATGATCAACCATGTGAACGGGAGACGTGTTCAAATATGTCTCAGTTTTCCTCCCCTGGTACTCGGGTGCAAGATTCCAGACGCTTTACTAACACTCTCCCCACTTGGAGAGTCAGCGCCTTTAACCTCCTGTTTGGCCCAGTTTGCAATTTCTGCGGAAGATGAACAGGAATAGCGGGAACCAATGAGAGACTAGCTGGAGGTGTCTGGACGGGCAAATTTAACTCTCATTTCCCACCAGGAAGAGGAATTAACCAAAGGCTCAGCGTGCCGTGCCAGAACCAGATTAGGGCCTGAAGACATCCTGCGGTGTTGCGGCCAGGTCACAAGAAAGCGAGTTGAAGAAAGGAGCTCAGGGGCACTGCAATTCACAAACCTGCAGAGTTATAAATGACAGCTATTGTCCAAAAATAGACTGAAGTAAGGCTGCCAAGAGGACTTGAAAGCGGGGCAGAATTGCAGGAAACCGATTTCAGGAGGTAGACTGGAATTGCATTGAAAGCATAGGAAAAGAGGCAGAACGTCCACAATGATGCACTTGGCCAAAAAGGGCGTATGCGTTTTTTCCTGAATATATTCAGGAAAAAACGCATACGCCCTTTTTGGCCAACCAAGCAAACTTGCAAAGGAATTCTGCACTACAATGAAGTCTCACATTCCCCCGGTAAAGGGCCATCTGAAAAAAGTGTAAAATCCAGAAAGGCAGGACAGGCCATGGAGAACTGGGAGCCTTGTTATGCTGATGGGCGGGATGTAAATTGCCAACAGACACTCAGGAGAAGTGTATGGTGTTTCCTGAAACATCTAAAAAACAAAGCATCAGAGCCTAGGGCACTTCCACTTATGGTCCTATAGCTTAGGGAAATTAAAATCAAAAAGACACAGCCACCCCAAAGTTTGGGACGCCTCCGTTTACAAGAACCTCGTTTACCGTACAAGTTCAATATCACAGAAAGTGAAAAATGGATAAAGAACTTGTGGTACTTACGTACAATGCAGTATCACTCAGCAATGAAATCTATGTCATCAGGCCCGTAGCAGCATAATGAGTGGATTCAGGTACGATGATTCTAACTGAAATAAGTCACACAGAAAAAGAAACATCATAAGATATCACTAATACACGGAATGTAAACTTGGCTACACAGGAACTGCATTCCAAAACAGAACAGGGTCTCAAATTTAGAAAACCAACTTATGCTTGCTTAAGGGGAAAGGTGAGTTGGGGTGCTGCATAAAACCAGAGATTGAAATGAGCACAGATAAAGTTCCTTAAGCCAAATATGGAATAGACAAGAGCTACTCCTTGGTCAACGAAATGGACTCAACACCGCATATTAAACGCCTAAGAATGTACCTGACTAGTAAGTATCTTAAAACCTATGGATTGCTATGTCTCCGAAAGAGAATCAAGCATGTGTACAGGGGCAATAAACACAGCAGTGATAGGATTGGAGAGGTTCGGTGAGCAAATGAAGACCATTTGAAGTCATATTGCATGGTACCCATTCCACGGGTTTCAACTACCCAGCTTTTAGGTATTCTTCCTCCAGCTAAAACATGCATGTGGAACCCAAGTATGATCAACCATGTGAACGGGAGACGTGTTCAAATATGTCTCAGTTTTCTTCCCCTGGTACTCGGGTGCAACATTCCAGACGCTTTACTAATACTCTCCCCACTTGGAGAGTCAGCGCCTTTAACCTCCTGTTTGGCCCAGTTTGCAATTTCTGCGGAAGATGAACAGGAATAGGAGAACCAATGAGAGACCAGCTGGAGGTGTCTGGACGGGCAAATTTAACTCTGATTTCCCACCAGGAAGAGGAAATAACCAAAGGCTCAGCGTGCCGTGCCGGAACCAGATTAGGGCCTGAAGCCATCCTGCGGTGTTGCGGCCAGGTCACAAGAAAGCGAGTTGAAGAAACGAGCTCAGGGGCACTGTAATTCACAAACCTGCAGAGTTATAAATGACAGCTATCGTCCAAAAATAGACTGAAGTAAGGCTGCCAAGAGGACTTGAAAGCGGGGCAGAATTGCAGGAAACCGATTTCAGGAGGTAGACTGGAATTGCATTGAAAGCATAGGAAAAGAGGCAGAACGTCCACAATGATGCACTTGGCCAAAAAGGGCGTATGCGTTTTTTCCTGAATATATTCAGGAAAAAACGCATACGCCCTTTTTGGTCAACCAAGCAAGCTTGCAAAGGAAATCTGCACTACAATGAAGTCTCACTTCCCCCCGGTCAAAAGGGCCATCTGAAAAAAGTGTAAAATCCAGAAAGGCAGGACAGGCCATGGAGAACTGGGAGCCTTGTTATGCTGATGGGCGGGATGTAAATTGCCAACAACCACTCGGGAGAAGTGTATGGTGTTTCCTGAAACATCTAAAAAACAAAGCAACAGAACCTAGGGCACTTCCACTTATGCTCCTATAGCTTAGGGAAATTAAAATAAAATAGACACAGCCACCCCAAAGTTTGGAACGGCTCTGTTTACAAGAACCTCGTTTACAGTACAAGTTCAACATTGCAGAAAGTGAAAAATGGATAAAGAAGTTGTGGTATTTACTTACAAAGCAATATCACTCAGCAATGAAATCTGTGTCATCAGGCCCTTAGCAGCACAATGAGTGGATTCAGGTATGATGATTCTAACTGAAGTAAGTCACACAGAAAAAGAAACATCATAAGATATCAGTAATACACGGAATGTAAACTTGGCTACACAGGAACTGAATTACAGAACAGAACAGGGTCTCAAATTTAGAAAACCAACTTATGCTTGCTTAAGGGTAAAGGTGAGTTGGGGTGCTGCATAAAACCAGAGATTGAAATGAGCACAGATAAAGTTCCTTAAGTCAAATATGGAATAGACAAGAGCTACTACTTTCTCAACGAAATGGACTCAACACCGCATATTAAACGCCTAAGAATGTACCTGACTAGTAAGTATCTTAAAACCTATGGATTGCTATGTCTCCGAAAGAGAATCAAGCATGTGTACAGGGGCATAAACGCAGCAGTGATAGGATTGGAGAGGTTCGGTGAGCAAATGAAGACCCTTTGAAGTCATATTGCATGGTACCCATTCCACGGGTTTCAACTACCCAGGTTTTAGGTATTCTTCCTTCAGCTAAAACATGCATGTGGAACCCAAGTATGATCAACCATGTGAACGGGAGACGTGTTCACATATGTCTCAGTTTTCTTCCCCTGGTACTCGGGTGCAACATTCCAGACGCTTTACTAATACTCTCCCCACTTGGAAAGTCAGCGCCTTTAACCTCCTGTTTGGCCCAGTTTGCAATTTCTGCGGAAGATGAACAAGAATAGCGAGAACCAATGAGAGGCTAGCTGGAGGTGTCTGGACGGGCAAATTTAACTCTCATTTCCCACCAGGAAGAGGAAATAACCAAAGGCTCAGCATGCCGGGCTGGAACCAGATTAGGGCCTGAAGCCATCCTGCGGTGTTGCGGCCAGCTCACAAGAAAGCGAGTTGAAGAAAGGAGCTCAGGGGCACTGTAATTCACAAACCTGCAGAGTTATAAATGACAGCTATCGTCCAAAAATAGACTGAAGTAAGGCTGCCAAGAGGACTTGAAAGCGGGGCAGAATTGCAGGAAACCGATTTCAGGAGGTAGACTGGAATTGCATTGAAAGCATAGGAAAAGAGGCAGAACGTCCACAATGATGCACTTGGCCAAAAAGGGCGTATGCGTTTTTTCCTGAATATATTCAGGAAAAAACGCATACGCCCTTTTTGGCCAACCAAGCAAGCTTGCAAAGGAAATCTGCACTACAATGAAGTCTCACTTCCCCCCGGTCAAAAGGGCCATCTGAAAAAAGTGTAAAATCCAGAAAGGCAGGACAGGCCATGGAGAACTGGGAGCCTTGTTATGCTGATGGGCGGGATGTAAATTGCCAACAACCACTCGGGAGAAGTGTATGGTGTTTCCTGAAACATCTAAAAAACAAAGCAACAGAGCCTAGGGCACTTCCACTTATGGTCCTATAGCTTAGGGAAATTAAAATCAAAAAGACACAGCCACCCCAAAGTTTGGAACGGCTCTGTTTACAAGAACCTCGTTTACAGTACAAGTTCAACATCGCAGAAAGTGAAAAATGGATAAAGAAGTTGTGGTATTTACGTACAAAGCAATATCACTCAGCAATGAAATCTGTGTCATCAGGCCCGTAGCAGCATAATGAGTGGATTCAGGTACGATGATTCTAACTGAAATAAGTCACACAGAAAGAGAAACATCATAAGATATCACTAATACACGGAATGTAAACTTGGCTACACAGGAACTGCATTCCAAAACAGAACAGGGTCTCAAATTTAGAAAACCAACTTATGCTTGCTTAAGGTGAAAGGTGAGTTGGGGTGCTGCATAAAACCAGAGATTGAAATGAGCACAGATAAAGTTCCTTAAGCCAAATATGGAATAGACAAGAGCTACTCCTTGCTCAACGAAATGGACACAAAACCCCATATTAAACGCCTAAGAATGCACCTGACTAGTAAGTATCGTAAAACCTATGGATTGCTATGTCTCTGAAAGAGAATCAAGCGTGTGTACAGGGGCATAAACGCAGCAGTGATAGGATTGGAGAGGTTGGTGAGCAAATGAAGACCCTTTGAAGTCATATTGCATGGTACCCATTCCACGGGTTTCAACTACCCAGGTTTAAGGTATTCTTCCTTCATCTAAAACATGCATGTGGAACCTAGAGTATGATCAACCATGTGATCGGGAGACGTGTTCAAATATGTCTCAGTTTTCGTACCCTGGTACTCGGGTGCAACATTCCAGACGCTTTACTAACACTCTCCCCACTTGGAGAGTCAGTCCCTTTAACCTCCTGTTTGGCCCAGTTTGCAATTTCTGTGGAAGATGAACAGGAATAGCGAGAACCAATGAGAGACTAGCTGGAGGTGTCTGGACGGGCAAATTTAACTCTCATTTCCCACCAGGAAGAGGAATTAACCAAAGGCTCAGCGTGCCGTGCCAGAACCAGATTAGGGCCTGAAGACATCCTGCGGTGTTGCGGCCAGGTCACAAGAAAGCGAGTTGAAGAAAGGAGCTCAGGGGCACTGCAATTCACAAACCTGCAGAGTTATAAATGACAGCTATCGTTCAAAAATAGACTGAAGTAAGGCTGCCAAGAGGACTTGAAAGCGGGGCAGAATTGCAGGAAACCGATTTCAGGAGGTAGACTGGAATTGCATTGAAAGCATAGGAAAAGAGGCAGAACGTCCACAATGATGCACTTGGCCAAAAAGGGCGTATGCGTTTTTTCCTGAATATATTCAGGAAAAAACGCATACGCCCTTTTTGGCCAACCAAGCAAACTTGCAAAGGAAATCTGCACTACAATGAAGTCTCACTTCTCCCCGGTCAAAAGGGCCATCTGAAAAAAGTGTAAACTCCAGAAATGCAGGACAGGCCATGGAGAACTGGGAGCCTTGTTATGCTGATGGGCGGGATGTAAATTGCCAACAGACACTCAGGAGAAGTGTATGGTGTTTCCTGAAACATCTAAAAAACAAAGCATCAGAGCCTAGGGCACTTCCACTTATGGTCCTATAGCTTAGGGAAATTAAAATCAAAAAGACACAGCCACCCCAAAGTTTGGGACGCCTCCGTTTACAAGAACCTCGTTTACCGTACAAGTTCAATATCACAGAAAGTGAAAAATGGATAAAGAACTTGAGGTACTTACGTACAATGCAGTATCACTCAGCAATGAAATCTATGTCATCAGGCCCATAGCAGCATAATGAGTGGATTCAGGTACGATGATTCTACCTGAAATAAGTCACACAGAAAAAGAAACATCATAAGATATCAGTAATACACGGAATGTAAAAATGGCTACACAGGACCTGCATTCCAAAACAGAACAGGGTCTCAAATTTAGAAAACCAACTTATGCTTGCTTAAGGGGAAAGGTGAGTTGGGGTGCTGCATAAAACCAGAGATTGAAATGAGCACAGATAAAGTTCCTTAAGCCAAATATGGAATAGACAAGAGCTACTCCTTGCTCAACGAAATGGACTCAACACCGCATATTAAACGCCTAAGAATGTACCTGACTAGTAAGTATCTTAAAACCTATGGATTGCTATGTCTCCGAAAGAGAATCAAGCATGTGTACAGGGGCATAAACGCAGCAGTGATAGGATTGGAGAGGTTCGGTGAGCAAATGAAGACCCTTTGAAGTCATATTGCATGGTACCCATTCCACGGGTTTCAACTACCCAGGTTTTAGGTATTCTTCCTTCAGCTAAAACATGCATGTGGAACCCAAGTATGATCAACCATGTGAACGGGAGACGTGTTCAAATATGTCTCAGTTTTCTTCCCCTGGTACTCGGGTGCAACATTCCAGACGCTTTACTAATACTCTCCCCACTTGGAAAGTCAGCGCCTTTAACCTCCTGTTTGGCCCAGTTTGCAATTTCTGCGGAAGATGAACAGGAATAGTGAGAACCAATGAGAGGCTAGCTGGAGGTGTCTGGACGGGCAAATTTAACTCTCATTTCCCACCAGGAAGAGGAAATAACCAAAGGCTCAGCATGCCGGGACAGAACCAGATTAGGGCCTGAAGCCATCCAGCGGTGTTGCGGCCAGCTCAAAAGAAAGCGAGTTGAAGAAAGCAGCTCAGGGGCACTGTAATTCACAAACCTGCAGAGTTATAAATGACAGCTATCGTCCAAAAATAGACTGAAGTAAGGCTGCCAAGAGGACTTGAAAGCGGGGCAGAATTGCAGGAAACTGATTTCAGGAGGTAGACTGGAATTGCATTGAAAGCATAGGAAAAGAGGCAGAACGTCCACAATGATGCACTTGGCCAATAAGGGCGTATGCGTTTTTTCCTGAATATATTCAGGAAAAAACGCATACGCCCTTTTGGCCAACCAAGCAAGCTTGCAAAGGAAATCTGCACTACAATGAAGTGTCACTTCCCCCCAGTCAAAAGGGCCATCTGAAAAAAGTGTAAAATCCAGAAAGGCAGGACAGGCCATGGAGAACTGGGAGCCTTGTTATGCTGAAGGGTGGGATGTAAATTGCCAACAAACACTCGGGAGAAGTGTATGGTGTTTCCTGAAACATCTAAAAAACAAAGCAACAGAGCCTAGGGCACTTCCACTTATTGTCCTATAGCTTAGGGAATTTAAAATCAAAAAGACACAGCCACCCCAAAGTTTCGAACGGCTCTGTTTACAAGAACCTCGTTTACAGTACAAGTTCAACATCGCAGAAAGTGAAAAATGGATAAAAAAGTTGTGGTATTTACTTACAAAGCAATATCACTCAGCAATGAAATCTGTGTCATCAGGCCCTTAGCAGCACAATGAGTGGATTCAGGTATGATGATTCTAACTGAAATAAGTCACACAGAAAAAGAAACATCATAAGATATCAGTAATACACGGAATGTAAACTTGGCTACACAGGAACTGCATTCCAAAACAGAACAGGGTCTCAAATTTAGAAAACCAACTTATGCTTGCTTAAGGGGAAAGGTGAATTGGGGTGCTGCATAACCAGAGATCGAAATGAGCACAGATAAAGTTCCTTAAGCCAAATATGGAATAGACAAGAGCTACTCCTTGCTCAACGAAATGGACTCAACACCGCATATTAAACGCCTAAGAATGTACCTGACTAGTAAGTATCTTAAAACCTATGGATTGCTATGTCTCCGAAAGAGAATCAAGCATGTGTACAGGGGCATAAACGCAGCAGTGATAGGATTGGAGAGGTTCGGTGAGCAAATGAAGAACCTTTGAAGTCATATTGTATGGTACCCATTCCACGGGTTTCAACTACCGAGGATTAAGGTATTCTTCCTTCAGCTAAAACATGCATGTGGAACCCAAGTATGATCAACCATGTGAACGGGAGACGTGTTCAAATATGTCTCAGTTTTCCTCCCCTGGTACTCGGGTGCAACATTCCAGACGCTTTACTAACACTCTCCCCACTTGGAGAGTCAGTCCCTTTAACCTCCTGTTTGGCCCAGTTTGCAATTTCTGCGGAAGATGAACAGGAATAGCGAGAACCAATGAGAGACTAGCTGGAGGTGTCTGGACGGGCAAATTTAACTCTCATTTCCCACCAGGAAGAGGAAATAACCAAAGGCTCAGCGTGCCGTGCCGGAACCAGATAAGGGCCTGAAGCCATCCTGCGCTGTTGCGGCCAGGTCACAAGAAAGCGAGTTGAAGAAACGAGCTCAGGGGCACTGTAATTCACAAACCTGCAGAGTTATAAATGACAGCTATCGTCCAAAAATAGACTGAAGTAAGGCTGCCAAGAGGACTTGAAAGCGGGGCAGAATTGCAGGAAACCGATTTCAGGAGGTAGACTGGAATTGCATTGAAAGCATAGGAAAAGAGGCAGAACGTCCACAATGATGCACTTGGCCAAAAAGGGCGTATGCGTTTTTTCCTGAATATATTCAGGAAAAAACGCATACGCCCTTTTTGGCCAACCAAGCAAGCTTGCAAAGGAAATCTGCACTACAATGAAGTCTCACTTCCCCCCGGTCAAAAGGGCCATCTGAAAAAAGTGTAAAATCCAGAAAGGCAGGACAGGCCATGGAGAACTGGGAGCCTTGTTATGCTGATGGGCGGGATGTAAATTGCCAACAACCACTCGGGAGAAGTGTATGGTGTTTCCTGAAACATCTAAAAAACAAAGCAACAGAACCTAGGGCACTTCCACTTATGGTCCTATAGCTTAGGGAAATTAAAATCAAAAGGACACAGCCACCCCAAAGTTTGGAATGTCTCTGTTTACAAGAACCTCGTTTACAGTACAAGTTCAACATCGCAGAAAGTGAAAAATGGATAAAGAAGTTGTGGTATTTACGTACAAAGCAATATCACTCAGCAATGAAATCTGTGTCATCAGGCCCGTAGCAGCATAATGAGTGGATTCAGGTACGATGATTCTAACTGAAATAAGTCACACAGAAAGAGAAACATCATAAGATATCACTAATACACGGAATGTAAACTTGGCTACACAGGAACTGCATTCCAAAACAGAACAGGGTCTCAAATTTAGAAAACCAACTTATGCTTGCTTAAGGGGAAAGGTGAGTTGGGGTGCTGCATAAAACAAGAGATTGAAATGAGCACAGATAAAGTTCCTTAAGCCAAATATGGAATAGACAAGAGCTACTCCTTGCTCAACGAAATGGACACAAAACCCCATATTAAACGCCTAAGAATGCACCTGACTAGTAAGTATCGTAAAACCTATGGATTGCTATGTCTCCGAAAGAGAATCAAGCGTGTGTACAGGGGCATAAACGCAGCAGTGATAGGATTGGAGAGGTTCGTGAGCAAATGAAGACCCTTTGAAGTCATATTGCATGGTACCCATTCCACGGGTTTCAACTACCCAGGTTTAAGGTATTCTTCCTTCATCTAAAACATGCATGTGGAACCTAGAGTATGATCAACCATGTGATCGGGAGACGTGTTCAAATATGTCTCAGTTTTCGTACCCTGCTACTCGGGTGCAACATTCCAGACGCTTTACTAACACTCTCCCCACTTGGAGTGTCAGTCCCTTTAACCTCCTGTTTGGCCCAGTTTGCAATTTCTGTGGAAGATGAACAGGAATAGCGAGAACCAATGAGAGGCTAGCTGGAGGTGTCTGGATGGGCAAATTTAACTCTCATTTCCCACCAGGAAGAGGAATTAACCAAAGGCTCAGCGTGCCGTGCCAGAACCAGATTAGGGCCTGAAGACATCCTGCGGTGTTGCGGCCAGGTCACAAGAAAGCGAGTTGAAGAAAGGAGCTCAGGGTCACTGCAATTTACAAACCTGCAGAGTTATAAATGACAGCTATCGTCCAAAAATAGACTGAAGTAAGGCTGCCAAGAGGACTTGAAAGCGGGGCAGAATTGGAGGAAACCGATTTCAGGAGGTAGACTGGAATTGCATTGAAAGCATAGGAAAAGAGACAGAACGTACACAATGATGCACTTGGCCAAAAAGGGCGTATGCGTTTTTTCCTGAATATATTCAGGAAAAAACGCATACGCCCTTTTTGGTCAACCAAGCAAACTTGCAAAGGAAATCTGCACTACAATGAAGTCTCACTTCTCCCCGGTCAAAAGGGCCATCTGAAGAAAGTGTAAACTCCAGAAAGGCAGGACAGGCCATGGAGAACTGGGAGCCTTGTTATGCTGATGGGCGGGATGTAAATTGCCAACAGACACTCAGGAGAAGTGTATGGTGTTTCCTGAAACATCTAAAAAACAAAGCATCAGAGCCTAGGGCACTTCCACTTATGGTCCTATAGCTTAGGGAAATTAAAATCAAAAAGACACAGCCACCCCAAAGTTTGGGATGCCTCCGTTTACAAGAACCTCGTTTACCGTACAAGTTCAATATCACAGAAAGTGAAAAATGGATAAAGAACTTGTGGTACTTACGTACAATGCAGTATCACTCAGCAATGAAATCTATGTCATCAGGCCCGTAGCAGCATAATGAGTGGATTCAGGTACGATGATTCTACCTGAAATAAGTCACACAGAAAAAGAAACATCATAAGATATCAGTAATACACAGAATGTAAACTTGGCTACACAGGAACTGCATTCCAAAACAGAACAGGGTCTCAAATTTAGAAAACCAACTTATGCTTGCTTAAGGGGAAAGGTGAGTTGGGGTGCTGCATAAAACCAGAGATTGAAATGAGCACAGATAAAGTTCCTTAAGCCAAATATGGAATAGACAAGAGCTACTCCTTGCTCAACGAAATGGACTCAAAACCCCATATTAAACGCCTAAGAATGTACCTGACTAGTAAGTATCTTAAAACCTATGGACTGCTATGTCTCCAAAAGAGAATCAAGAGTGTGTACAGGGGCACAAACGCAGCAGTGATAGGATTGGAGAGGTTCGGTGAGCAAATGAAGACCCTTTGAAGTCATATTGCATGGTACCCATTCCACGGGTTTCAACTACCCAGGTTTTAGGTATTCTTCCTTCAGCTAAAACATGCATGTGGAACCTAGAGTATGATCAACCATGTGATCGGGAGACGTGTTCAAATATGTCTCAGTTTTCGTACCCTGCTACTCGGGTGCAACATTCCAGGCGCTTTACTAACACTCTCCCCACTTGGAGAGTCAATCCCTTTAACTTCCTGTTTGGCCCAGTTTGCAATTTCTGTGGAAGATGAACAGGAATAGCGAGAACCAATGAAAGACTAGCTGGAGGTGTCTGGATGGGCAAATTTAACTCTCATTTCCGACCAGGAAGAGGAATTAACCAAAGGCTCAGCGTGCCGTGCCAGAACCAGATTAGGGCCTGAAGACATCCTGCGGTGTTGCGGCCAGGTCACAAGAAAGCGAGTTGAAGAAAGGAGCTCAGGGGCACTGTAATTCACAAACCTGCAGAGTTATAAATGACAGCTATCGTCCAAAAATAGACTGAAGTAAGGCTGCCAAGAGGACTTGAAAGCGGGGCAGAATTGCAGGAAACCGATTTCAGGAGGTAGACTGGAATTGCATTGAAAGCATAGGAAAAGAGGCAGAACGTCCACAATGATGCACTTGGCCAAAAAGGGCGTATGCGTTTTTTCCTGAATATATTCAGGAAAAAACGCATACGCCCTTTTTGGCCAACCAAGCAAGCTTGCAAAGGAAATCTGCACTACAATGAAGTCTCACTTCCCCCCGGTCAAAAGGGCCATCTGAAAAAAGTGTAAAATCCAGAAAGGCAGGACAGGCCATGGAGAACTGGGAGCCTTGTTATGCTGATGGGCGGGTTGTAAATTGCCAACAACCACTCCGGAGAAGTGTATGGTGTTTCCTGAAACATCTAAAAAACAAAGCAACAGAGCCTAGGGCACTTCCACTTATGGTCCTATAGCTTAGGGAATTTAAAATCAAAAAGGCACAGCCACCCCAAAGTTTGGAACGGCTCTGTTTACAAGAACCTCGTTTACAGTACAAGTTCAACATCGCAGAAATTGAAAAATGGATAAGGAAGTTGTGGTATTTACTTACAAAGCAATATCACTCAGCAATGAAATCTGTGTCATCAGGCCCTTAGCATCACAATGAGTGGATTCAGGTATGATGATTCTAACTGAAATAAGTCACACAGAAAAAGAAACATCATAAGATATCAGTAATACACGGAATGTAAACTTGGCTACACAGGAACTGCATTCCAAAACAGAACAGGGTCTCAAATTTAGAAAACCAACTTATGCTTGCTTAAGGGGAAAGGTGAGTTGGCGTGCTGCATAAAACCAGAGATTGAAATGAGCACAGATAAAGTTCCTTAAGCCAAATATGGAATAGACAAGAGCTACTCCTTGCTCAACGAAATGGACTCAACACCCCATATTAAACGCCTAAGAATGTACCTGACTAGTAAGTATCTAAAAACCTATGGATTGCTAGGTCTCCAAAAGAGAATCAAGCGTGTGTTCAGGGGCATAAACGCAGCAGTGATAGGATTGGAGAGGTTCGGTGAGCAAATGAAGACCCTTTGAAGTCATATTGCATGGTACCCATTCCACGGGTCTCAACTCTCCAGGTTTAAGGTATTCTTCCCTCAGCTAAAACATGCATGTGGAACCCAGAGTATGATCAACCATGTGATCGGGAGACGTGTTCAAATATGTCTCAGTTTTCCTCCCCTGGTACTCGGGTGCAACATTCCAGACGCTTTACTAACACTCTCCCGATTTGGAGAGTCAGTCCCTTTAACCTCCTGTTTGGCCCAGTTTGCAATTTCTGCGGAAGATGAACAGGAATAGCGAGAACCAATGAGAGACTAGCTGGAGGTGTCTGGACGGGCAAATTTAACTCTCATTTCCCACCAGGAAGAGGAATTAACCAAAGGCTCAGCATGCCGGGCCGGAACCAGATTAGGGCCTGAAGCCATCCTGCGGTGTTGCGGCCAGGTCACAAGAAAGCGAGTTGAAGAAACGAGCTCAGGGGCACTGTAATTCACAAACCTGCAGAGTTATAAATGACAGCTATCGTCCAAAAATAGACTGAAGTAAGGCTGCCAAGAGGACTTGAAAGCGGGGCAGAATTGCAGGAAACCGATTTCAGGAGGTAGACTGGAATTGCATTGAAAGCATAGGAAAAGAGGCAGAACGTCCACAATGATGCACTTGGCCAAAAAGGGCGTATGCGTTTTTTCCTGAATATATTCAGGAAAAAACGCATACGCCCTTTTTGGCCAACCAAGCAAGCTTGCAAAGGAAATCTGCACTACAATGAAGTCTCACTTCCCCCCGGTCAAAAGGGCCATCTGAAAAAAGTGTAAAATCCAGAAAGGCAGGACAGGCCATGGAGAACTGGGAGCCTTGTTATGCTGATGGGCGGGTTGTAAATTGCCAACAACCACTCCGGAGAAGTGTATGGTGTTTCCTGAAACATCTAAAAAACAAAGCAACAGAGCCTAGGGCACTTCCACTTATGGTCCTATAGCTTAGGGAATTTAAAATCAAAAAGGCACAGCCACCCCAAAGTTTGGAACGGCTCTGTTTACAAGAACCTCGTTTACAGTACAAGTTCAACATCGCAGAAATTGAAAAATGGATAAGGAAGTTGTGGTATTTACTTACAAAGCAATATCACTCAGCAATGAAATCTGTGTCATCAGGCCCTTAGCATCACAATGAGTGGATTCAGGTATGATGATTCTAACTGAAATAAGTCACACAGAAAAAGAAACATCATAAGATATCAGTAATACACGGAATGTAAACTTGGCTACACAGGAACTGCATTCCAAAACAGAACAGGGTCTCAAATTTAGAAAACCAACTTATGCTTGCTTAAGGGGAAAGGTGAGTTGGCATGCTGCATAAAACCAGAGATTGAAATGAGCACAGATAAAGTTCCTTAAGCCAAATATGGAATAGACAAGAGCTACTCCTTGCTCAACGAAATGGACTCAACACCCCATATTAAACGCCTAAGAATGTACCTGACTAGTAAGTATCTAAAAACCTATGGATTGCTAGGTCTCCAAAAGAGAATCAAGCGTGTGTTCAGGGGCATAAACGCAGCAGTGATAGGATTGGAGAGGTTCGGTGAGCAAATGAAGACCCTTTGAAGTCATATTGCATGGTACCCATTCCACGGGTCTCAACTCTCCAGGTTTAAGGTATTCTTCCCTCAGCTAAAACATGCATGTGGAACCCAGAGTATGATCAACCATGTGATCGGGAGACGTGTTCAAATATGTCTCAGTTTTCCTCCCCTGGTACTCGGGTGCAACATTCCAGACGCTTTACTAACACTCTCCCGATTTGGAGAGTCAGTCCCTTTAACCTCCTGTTTGGCCCAGTTTGCAATTTCTGCGGAAGATGAACAGGAATAGCGAGAACCAATGAGAGACTAGCTGGAGGTGTCTGGACGGGCAAATTTAACTCTCATTTCCCACCAGGAAGAGGAATTAACCAAAGGCTCAGCATGCCGGGCCGGAACCAGATTAGGGCCTGAAGCCATCCTGCGGTGTTGCGGCCAGGTCACAAGAAAGCGAGTTGAAGAAACGAGCTCAGGGGCACTGTAATTCACAAACCTGCAGAGTTATAAATGACAGCTATCGTCCAAAAATAGACTGAAGTAAGGCTGCCAAGAGGACTTGAAAGCGGGGCAGAATTGCAGGAAACCGATTTCAGGAGGTAGACTGGAATTGCATTGAAAGCATAGGAAAAGAGGCAGAACGTCCACAATGATGCACTTGGCCAAAAAGGGCGTATGCGTTTTTTCCTGAATATATTCAGGAAAAAACGCATACGCCCTTTTTGGCCAACCAAGCAAGCTTGCAAAGGAAATCTGCACTACAATGAAGTCTCACTTCCCCCCGGTCAAAAGGGCCATCTGAAAAAAGTGTAAAATCCAGAAAGGCAACAGGCCATTGAGAACTGGGAGCCTTGTTATGCTGATGGGCGTGATGTAAATTGCCAACAGACACTCAGGAGAAGTGTATGGTGTTTCCTGAAACATCTAAAAAACAAAGCAACAGAACCTAGGGCACTTCCACTTATGGTCCTATAGCTTAGGGAAATTAAAATCAAAAAGACACAGCCACCCCAACGTTTGGAACGGCTCTGTTTACAAGAACCTCGTTTACAGTACAAGTTCAACATCGCAGAAAGTGAAAAATGGATAAAGAAGTTGTGGTATTTACTTACAAAGCAATATCACTCAGCAATGAAATCTGTGTCATCAGGCCCTTAGCAGCACAATGAGTGGATTCAGGTACGATGATTCTAACTGAAATAAGTCACACAGAAAAAGAAACATCATAAGATATCTGTAATACACGGAATGTAAACTTGGCTACACAGGAACTGAATTACAGAACAGAACAGGGTCTCAAATTTAGAAAAACAACTTATGCTTGCTTAAGGGTAAAGGTGAGTTGGGGTGCTGCATAAAACCAGAGATTGAAATGAGCACAGATAAAGTTCCTTAAGCCAAATATGGAATAGACAAGAGCTACTCCTTGCTCAACGAAATGGACTCAACACCGCATATTAAATGCCTAAGAATGTACCTGACTAGTAAGTATCTTAAAACCTATGGATTGCTATGTCTCCGAAAGAGAATCAAGCATGTGTACAGGGGCATAAACGCAGCAGTGATAGGATTGGAGAGGTTCGGTGAGCAAATGAAGACCCTTTGAAGTCATATTGCATGGTACCCATTCCACGGGTTTCAACTACCCAGGTTTTAGGTATTCTTCCTTCAGCTAAAACATGCATGTGGAACCCAAGTATGATCAACCATGTGAACGGGAGACGTGTTCAAATATGTCTCAGTTTTCCTCCCCTGGTACTCGGGTGCAACATTCCAGACGCTTTACTAACACTCTCCCCACTTGGAAAGTCAGCGCCTTTAACCTGCTGTTTGGCCCAGTTTGCAATTTCTGCGGAAGATGAACAGGAATAGCGAGAACCAATGAGAGGCTAGCTGGAGGTGTCTGGACGGGCAAATTTAACTCTCATTTCCCACCAGGAAGAGGAAATAACCAAAGGCTCAGCGTGCCGTGCCGGAACCAGATAAGGGCCTGAAGCCATCCTGCGGTGTTGCGGCCAGGTCACAAGAAAGCGAGTTGAAGAAACGAGCTCAGGGGCACTGTAATTCACAAACCTGCAGAGTTATAAATGACAGCTATCGTCCAAAAATAGACTGAAGTAAGGCTGCCAAGAGGACTTGAAAGCGGGGCAGAATTGCAGGAAACCGATTTCAGGAGGTAGACTGGAATTGCATTGAAAGCATGGGAAAAGAGGCAGAACGTCCACAATGATGCACTTGGCCAAAAAGGGCGTATGCGTTTTTTCCTGAATATATTCAGGAAAAAACGCATGCGCCCTTTTTGGCCAACCAAGCAAGCTTGCAAAGGAAATCTGCACTACAATGAAGTCTCACTTCCCCCCGGTCAAAAGGGCCATCTGAAAAAAGTGTAAAATCCAGAAAGGCAGGACAGGCCATGGAGAACTGGGAGCCTTGTTATGCTGATGGGCGGGATGTAAATTGCCAACAACCACTCGGGAGAAGTGTATGGTGTTTCCTGAAACATCTAAAAAACAAAGCAACAGAGCCTAGGGCACTTCCACTTATGGTCCTATAGCTTAGGGAAATTAAAATCAAAAAGACACAGCCACCCCAAAGTTTGGAACGGCTCTGTTTACAAGAACCTCGTTTACAGTACAAGTTCAACATCGCAGAAAGTGAAAAATGGATAAAGAACTTGTGGTACTTACGTACAATGCAGTATCACTCAGCAATGAAATCTATGTCATCAGGCCCGTAGCAGCATAATGAGTGGATTCAGGTACGATGATTCTAACTGAAATAAGTCACACAGAAAAAGAAACATCATAAGATATCACTAATACACGGAATGTAAACTTGGCTACACAGGAACTGAATTACAGAACAGAACAGGGTCTCAAATTTAGAAAACCAACTTATGCTTGCTTAAGGGTAAAGGTGAGTAGGGGTGCTGCATAAAACCAGAGATTGAAATGAGCACAGATAAAGTTCCTTAAGCCAAATATGGAATAGACAAGAGCTACTCCTTGCTCAACAAAATGGACTCAACACCGCATATTAAACGCCTAAGAATGTACATGTCTAGTAAGTATCTTAAAACCTATGGATTGCTATGTCTCCGAAAGAGAATCAAGCATGTGTACAGGGGCATAAACGCAGCAGTGATAGGATTGGAGAGGTTCGTGAGCAAATGAAGACCCTTTGAAGTCATATTGCATGGTACCCATTACACGGGTCTCAACTCTCCAGGTTTAAGGTATTCTTCCTTCAGCTAAAACATGCATGTGGAACCCAGAGTATGATCAACCGTGTGAACGGGAGACGTGTTCAAATATGTCTCAGTTTTCCTCCCCTGGTACTTGGGTGCAACATTCCAGACGCTTTACTAACACTCTCCCGACTTGGAGAGTCAGTCCCTTTAACCTCCTGTTTGGCCCAGTTTGCAATTTCTGCGGAAGATGAACAGGAATAGCGAGAACCAATGAGAGACTAGCTGGAGGTGTCTGGACGGGCAAACTTAACTCTCATTTCCCACCAGGAAGAGGAATTAACCAAAGGCTCACCGTGCCGTGCCGGAACCAGATTAGGGCCTGAAGACATCCTGCGGTGTTGCGGCCAGCTCACAAGAAAGCGAGTTGAAGAAAGGAGCTCAGGGGCACTGTAATTCACAAACCTGCAGAGTTATAAATGACAGCTATCGTCCAAAAATAGACTGAAGTAAGGCTGCCAAGAGGACTTGAAAGCAGGGCAGAATTGCAGGAAACCGATTTCAGGAGGTAGACTGGAATTGCATTGAAAGCATAGGAAAAGAGGCAGAACGTCCACAATGATGCACTTGGCCAAAAAGGGCGTATGCGTTTTTTCCTGAATATATTCAGGAAAAAACGCATACGCCCTTTTTGGCCAACCAAGCAAGCTTGCAAAGGAAATCTGCACTACAATGAAGTCTCACTTCCCCCCGGTCAAAAGGGCCATCTGAAAAAAGTGTAAAATCCAGAAAGGCAGGACAGGCCATAGAGAACTGGGAGCCTTGTTATGCTGATGGGCGGGATGTAAATTGCCAACAACCACTCGGGAGAAGTGTATGGTGCTTCCTGAAACATCTAAAAAACAAAGCAACAGAACCTAGGGCACTTCCACTTATGGTCCTATAGCTTAGGGAAATTAAAATCAAAAAGACACAGCCACCCCAAAGTTTGGAACGGCTCTGTTTACAAGAACCTCGTTTACAGTACAAGTTCAACATCGCAGAAAGTGAAAAATGGATAAAGAAGTTGTGGTATTTACTTACAAAGCAATATCACTCAGCAATGAAATCTGTGTCATCAGGCACTTAGCAGCACAATGAGTGGATTCAGGTATGATGATTCTAACTGAAATAAGTCACACAGAAAAAGAAACATCATAAGATATCAGTAATACACGGAATGTAAACTTGGCTACACAGGAACTGAATTACAGAACAGAACAGGGTCTCAAATTTAGAAAACCAACTTATGCTTGCTTAAGGGTAAAGGTGAGTTGGGGTGCTGCATAAAACCAGAGATTGAAATGAGCACAGATAAAGTCCCTTAAGCCAAATATGGAATAGACAAGAGCTACTCCTTGCTCAACGAAATGGACTCAACACCGCATATTAAACGCCTAAGAATGTAACTGACTAGTAAGTATCTTAAAACCTATAGATTGCTATGTCTCCGAAAGAGAATCAGGCATGTGTACAGGGGCATAAACGCAGCAGTGATAGGATTGGAGAGGTTCGGTGAGCAAATGAAGACCCTTTGAAGTCATATTGCATGGTACCCATTCCACGGGTTTCAACTACCCAGGTTTTAGGTATTCTTCCTTCAGCTAAAACATGCATGTGGAACCCAGAGTATGATCAACCGTGTGATCGGGAGACGTGTTCAAATATGTCTCAGCTTTCCTCCCCTGGTACTCGGGTGCAACATTCCAGACGCTTTACTAACACTCTCCCCACTTGGAGAGTCAGCGCCTTTAACCTCCTGTTTGGCCCAGTTTGTAATTTCTGCGGAAGATGAACAGGAATAGCGAGAACCAATGAGAGGCTAGCTGGAGGTGTCTGGACGGGCAAATTTAACTCTCATTTCCCACCAGGAAAAGGAATTAAACAAAGGCTCAGCGTTCCGTGACGGAACCATATTAGGGCCTGAAGCCATCATGCGGTGTTGCATCTAGCTCACAAGAAAGCGAGTTGAACAAAGGAGCTCAGGGGCACTGTAATTCACAAACCTGCAGACTTATAAATGACAGCTATCGTCCAAAAATATACTGAAGTAAGGCTGCCAAGAGGACTTGAAAGCGGGGCAGAATTGCAGGAAACCGATTTCAGGAGGTAGACTGGAATTGCATTGAAAGCATAGGAAAAGAGGCAGAACGTCCACAATTATGCACTTGGACAAAAAGGGCGTATGCGTTTTTTCCTTAATATATTCAGGAAAAAACGCATACGCCCTTTTTGGCCAACCAAGCAAGCTTGCAAAGGAAATCTGCACTACAATGAAGTCTCACTTCCCCCAGGTCAAAAAGGACATCTGAAAAAAGTGTAAAATCCAGAAAGGCAGGACAGGCCATGGAGAACTGGGAGCCTTGTTATGCTGAAGGGCGGGATGTAAATTGCGAACAACCACTCGGGAGAAGTGTATGGTGTTTCCTGAAACATCTAAGAAACAAAGCAACAGAGCCTAGGGCACTTCCACTTATGGTCCTATAGCTTAGGGAATTTAAAATCAAAAAGACACAGCCACCCCAAAGTTTGGAACGGCTCTGTTTACAAGAACCTCGTTTAAAACACAAGTTCAACATCGCAGAAAGTGAAAAATGGATAAAAAAGTTGTGGTATTTACTTACAAAGCAATATCACTCAGCAATGAAATCTGTGTCATCAGGCCCGTAGCAGCATAATGAGTGGATTCAGGTACGATGATTCTAACTGAAATAAGTCACACAGAAAAAGAAACATCATAAGATATCACTAATACACGGAATGTAAACTTGGCTACACAGGAACTGAATTCCAAAACAGAACAGGGTCTCAAATTTAGAAAACCAACTTATGCTTGCTTAAGGGTAAAGGTGAGTTGGGGTGCTGCATAAAACCAGAGATTCAAATGAGCACAAATAACGTTCCTTCAGCCAAATATGGAATACACAAGAGCTACTCCTTGCTCAACGAAATGGACCCAACACCCCATATTAAACGCCTAAGAATGTACCTGACTAGTAAGTATCTTAAAACCTATGGATTGCTATGTCTCCAAAAGAGAATCAAGCGTGTGTACAGGGGCATAAACGCAGCAGTGATAGGATTGGAGAGGTTCGGTGAGCAAATGAAGACCCTTTGAAGTCATATTGCATGGTACCCATTACACGGGTCTCAACTCTCCAGGTTTAAGGTATTCTTCCTTCAGCTAAAACATGCATGTGGAACCCAGAGTATGATCAACCGTGTGAACGGGAGACGTGTTCAAATATGTCTGAGTTTTTCTCCCCTGGTACTCGGGTGCAACATTCCAGACGCTTTACTAACACTCTCCCCACTTGGAGAGTCAGCACCTTTAACCTCCTGTTTGGCCCAGTTTGCAATTTCTGCGGAAGATGAACAGGAATAGCGAGAACCAATGAGAGACTAGCTGGAGGTGTCTGGACGGGCAAACTTAACTCTCATTTCCCACCAGGAAGAGGAAATAACCAAAGGCTCAGCGTGCCGTGCCGGAACCAGATTAGGGCCTGAAGCCATCCTGCGGTGTTGCGGCCAGCTCACAAGAAAGCGAGTTGAAGAAAGGAGCTCAGGGACACTGTAATTCACAAACCTGCAGAGTTATAAATGACAGCTATCGTCCAAAAATAGACTGAAGTAAGGCTGCCAAGAGGACTTGAAAGCAGGGCAGAATTGCAGGAAACCGATTTCAGGAGGTAGACTGGAATTGCATTGAAAGCATAGGAAAAGAGGCAGAACGTCCACAATGATGCACTTGGCCAAAAAGGGCGTATGCGTTTTTTCCTGAATATATTCAGGAAAAAACGCATACGCCCTTTTTGGCCAACCAAGCAAGCTTGCAAAGGAAATCTGCACTACAATGAAGTCTCACTTCCCCCCGGTCAAAAGGGCCATGTGAGAAAAGTGTAAAATCCAGAAAGGCAGGACAGGCCATGGAGAACTGGGAGCCTTGTTATGCTGATGGGCGGGATGTAAATTGCCAACAGACACTCGGGAGAAGTGTATGGTGTTTCCTGAAACATCTAAAAAACAAAGCAACAGAGCCTAGGGCACTTCCACTTATGGTCCTATAGCTTAGGGAAATTAAAATCAAAAAGACACAGCCACCCCAAAGTTTGGGACGCCTCTGTTTACAAGAACCTCGTTTACCGTACAAGTTCAATATCACAGAAAGTGAAAAATGGATAAAGAACTTGTGGTACTTACGTACAATGCAGTATCACTCAGCAATGAAATCTATGTCATCAGGCCCGTAGCAGCATAATGAGTGGATTCAGGTACGATGATTCTAACTGAAATAAGTCACACAGAAAAAGAAACATCATAAGATATCACTAATACACGGAATGTAAACTTGGCTACACAGGAACTGAATTCCAAAACAGAACAGGGTCTCAAATTTACAAAACCAACTTATGCTTGCTTAAGGGGAAAGGTGAGTTGTGGTGCTGCATAAAACCAGAGATTGAAATGAGCACAGATAAAGTTCCTTAAGCCAAATATGGAATAGACAAGAGCTACTCCTTGCTCAAAGAAATGGACTCAACACCCCATATTAAACGCCTAAGAATGTACCTGACTAGTAAGTATCTTAAAACCTATGGATTGCTATGTCTCCAAAAGAGAATCAAGCGTGTGTACAGGGGCATAAACGCAGCAGTGATAGGATTGGAGAGGTTCGGTGAGCAAATGAAGACCCTTTGAAGACATATTGCATGGTACCCATTCCACGGGTCTCAACTCTCCAGGTTTAAGGTATTCTTCCTTCAGCTAAAACATGCATGTGGAACCCAGAGTATGATCATCCGTGTGAACGGGAGACGTGTTCACATATGTCTCAGTTTTCCTCCCCTGGTACTCGGGTGCAACATTCCAGATGCTTTACTTACACTCTCCCCACTTGGAGAGTCAGCGCCTTTAACCTCCTGTTTGGCCCAGTTTGCAATTTCTGCGGAAGATGAACAGGAATAGCGAGAACCAATGAGAGACTAGCTGGAGGTGTCTGGACGGGCAAACTTAACTCTCATTTCCCACCAGGAAGAGGAAATAACCAAAGGCTCAGCGTGCCGTGCCGGAACCAGATTAGGGCCTGAAGCCATCCTGCGGTGTTGCGGCCAGCTCACAAGAAAGCGAGTTGAAGAAAGGAGCTCAGGGACACTGTAATTCACAAACCTGCAGAGTTATAAATGACAGCTATCGTCCAAAAATAGACTGAAGTAAGGCTGCCAAGAGGACTTGAAAGCAGGGCAGAATTGCAGGAAACCGATTTCAGGAGGTAGACTGGAATTGCATTGAAAGCATAGGAAAAGAGGCAGAACGTCCACAATGATGCACTTGGCCAAAAAGGGCGTATGCGTTTTTTCCTGAATATATTCAGGAAAAAACGCATACGCCCTTTTTGGCCAACCAAGCAAGCTTGCAAAGGAAATCTGCACTACAATGAAGTCTCACTTCCCCCCGGTCAAAAGGGCCATGTGAGAAAAGTGTAAAATCCAGAAAGGCAGGACAGGCCATGGAGAACTGGGAGCCTTGTTATGCTGATGGGCGGGATGTAAATTGCCAACAGACACTCGGGAGAAGTGTATGGTGTTTCCTGAAACATCTAAAAAACAAAGCAACAGAGCCTAGGGCACTTCCACTTATGGTCCTATAGCTTAGGGAAATTAAAATCAAAAAGACACAGCCACCCCAAAGTTTGGGACGCCTCTGTTTACAAGAACCTCGTTTACCGTACAAGTTCAATATCACAGAAAGTGAAAAATGGATAAAGAACTTGTGGTACTTACGTACAATGCAGTATCACTCAGCAATGAAATCTATGTCATCAGGCCCGTAGCAGCATAATGAGTGGATTCAGGTACGATGATTCTAACTGAAATAAGTCACACAGAAAAAGAAACATCATAAGATATCACTAATACACGGAATGTAAACTTGGCTACACAGGAACTGAATTCCAAAACAGAACAGGGTCTCAAATTTACAAAACCAACTTATGCTTGCTTAAGGGGAAAGGTGAGTTGTGGTGCTGCATAAAACCAGAGATTGAAATGAGCACAGATAAAGTTCCTTAAGCCAAATATGGAATAGACAAGAGCTACTCCTTGCTCAAAGAAATGGACTCAACACCCCATATTAAACGCCTAAGAATGTACCTGACTAGTAAGTATCTTAAAACCTATGGATTGCTATGTCTCCAAAAGAGAATCAAGCGTGTGTACAGGGGCATAAACGCAGCAGTGATAGGATTGGAGAGGTTCGGTGAGCAAATGAAGACCCTTTGAAGACATATTGCATGGTACCCATTCCACGGGTCTCAACTCTCCAGGTTTAAGGTATTCTTCCTTCAGCTAAAACATGCATGTGGAACCCAGAGTATGATCATCCGTGTGAACGGGAGACGTGTTCAAATATGTCTCAGTTTTCCTCCCCTGGTACTCGGGTGCAACATTCCAGATGCTTTACTTACACTCTCCCCACTTGGAGAGTCAGCGCCTTTAACCTCCTGTTTGGCCCAGTTTGCAATTTCTGCGGAAGATGAACAGGAATAGCGAGAACCAATGAGAGACTAGCTGGAGGTGTCTGGACGGGCAAACTTAACTCTCATTTCCCACCAGGAAGAGGAAATAACCAAAGGCTCAGCGTGCCGTGCCGGAACCAGATTAGGGCCTGAAGCCATCCTGCGGTGTTGCGGCCAGCTCACAAGAAAGCGAGTTGAAGAAAGGAGCTCAGGGACACTGTAATTCACAAACCTGCAGAGTTATAAATGACAGCTATCGTCCAAAAATAGACTGAAGTAAGGCTGCCAAGAGGACTTGAAAGCAGGGCAGAATTGCAGGAAACCGATTTCAGGAGGTAGACTGGAATTGCATTGAAAGCATAGGAAAAGAGGCAGAACGTCCACAATGATGCACTTGGCCAAAAAGGGCGTATGCGTTTTTTCCTGAATATATTCAGGAAAAAACGCATACGCCCTTTTTGGCCAACCAAGCAAGCTTGCAAAGGAAATCTGCACTACAATGAAGTCTCACTTCCCCCCGGTCAAAAGGGCCATGTGAGAAAAGTGTAAAATCCAGAAAGGCAGGACAGGCCATGGAGAACTGGGAGCCTTGTTATGCTGATGGGCGGGATGTAAATTGCCAACAGACACTCGGGAGAAGTGTATGGTGTTTCCTGAAACATCTAAAAAACAAAGCAACAGAGCCTAGGGCACTTCCACTTATGGTCCTATAGCTTAGGGAAATTAAAATCAAAAAGACACAGCCACCCCAAAGTTTGGGACGCCTCTGTTTACAAGAACCTCGTTTACCGTACAAGTTCAATATCACAGAAAGTGAAAAATGGATAAAGAACTTGTGGTACTTACGTACAATGCAGTATCACTCAGCAATGAAATCTATGTCATCAGGCCCGTAGCAGCATAATGAGTGGATTCAGGTACGATGATTCTAACTGAAATAAGTCACACAGAAAAAGAAACATCATAAGATATCACTAATACACGGAATGTAAACTTGGCTACACAGGAACTGAATTCCAAAACAGAACAGGGTCTCAAATTTACAAAACCAACTTATGCTTGCTTAAGGGGAAAGGTGAGTTGTGGTGCTGCATAAAACCAGAGATTGAAATGAGCACAGATAAAGTTCCTTAAGCCAAATATGGAATAGACAAGAGCTACTCCTTGCTCAAAGAAATGGACTCAACACCCCATATTAAACGCCTAAGAATGTACCTGACTAGTAAGTATCTTAAAACCTATGGATTGCTATGTCTCCAAAAGAGAATCAAGCGTGTGTACAGGGGCATAAACGCAGCAGTGATAGGATTGGAGAGGTTCGGTGAGCAAATGAAGACCCTTTGAAGACATATTGCATGGTACCCATTCCACGGGTCTCAACTCTCCAGGTTTAAGGTATTCTTCCTTCAGCTAAAACATGCATGTGGAACCCAGAGTATGATCATCCGTGTGAACGGGAGACGTGTTCAAATATGTCTCAGTTTTCCTCCCCTGGTACTCGGGTGCAACATTCCAGATGCTTTACTTACACTCTCCCCACTTGGAGAGTCAGCGCCTTTAACCTCCTGTTTGGCCCAGTTTGCAATTTCTGCGGAAGATGAACAGGAATAGCGAGAACCAATGAGAGACTAGCTGGAGGTGTCTGGATGGGCAAATTTAACTCTCATTTCCCACCAGGAAGAGGAATTAACCAAAGGCTCAGCGTGCCGTGCCGGAACCAGATTAGGGCCTGAAGCCATCCTGCGGTGTTGCGGCCAGCTCAAAAGAAAGCGAGTTGAAGAAAGGAGCTCAGGGGCACTGTAATTCACAAACCTGCAGAGTTATAAATGACAGCTATCGTCCAAAAATAGACTGAAGTAAGGCTGCCAAGAGGACTTGAAAGCGGGGCAGAATTGCAGGAAACCGATTTCAGGAGGTAGACTGGAATTGCATTGAAAGCATAGGAAAAGAGGCAGAACGTCCACAATGATGCACTTGGCCAAAAAGGGCGTATGCGTTTTTTCCTGAATATATTCAGGAAAAAACGCATACGCCCTTTTTGGCCAACCAAGCAAGCTTGCAAAGGAAATCTGCACTACAATGAAGTCTCACTTCCCCCCGGTCAAAAGGGCCATCTGAAAAAAGTGTAAAATCCAGAAAGGCAGGACAGGCCATGGAGAACTGGGAGCCTTGTTATGCTGATGGGCGGGATGTAAATTGCCAAAAGACACTCGGGAGAAGTGTATGGTGTTTCCTGAAACATCTAAAAAACAAAGCAACAGAGCCTAGGGCACTTCCACTTATGGTCCTATAGCTTAGGGAAATTAAAATCAAAAAGACACAGCCACCCCAAAGTTTGGAACGGCTCTGTTTACAAGAACCTCGTTTACAGTACAAGTTCAACATCGCAGAAAGTGAAAAATGGATAAAGAAGTTGTGGTATTTACTTACAAAGCAATATCACTCAGCAATGAAATCTGTGTCATCAGGCCCTTAGCAGCACAATGAGTGGATTCAGGTATGATGATTCTAACTGAAGTAAGTCACACAGAAAAAGAAACATCATAAGATATCAGTAATACACGGAATGTAAACTTGGCTACACAGGAACTGAATTACAGAACAGAACAGGGTCTCAAATTTAGAAAAACAACTTATGCTTGCTTAAGGGTAAAGGTGAGTTGGGGTGCTGCATAAAACCAGAGATTGAAATGAGCACAGATAAAGTTCCTTAAGTCAAATATGGAATAGACAAGAGCTACTCCTTGCTCAACGAAATGGACTCAACACCGCATATTAAACGCCTAAGAATGTACCTGACTAGTAAGTATCTTAAAACCTATGGATTGCTATGTCTCTGAAAGAGAATCAAGCATGTGTACAGGGGCATAAACGCAGCATTGATAGGATTGGAGAGGTTCGGTGAGCAAATGAAGACCCTTTGAAGTCATATTGCATGGTACCCATTACACGGGTCTTAACTCTCCAGGTTTAAGGTATTCTTCCTTCAGCTAAAACATGCATGTGGAACCCAAGTATGATCAACCATGTGAACGGGAGACGTGTTCAAATATGTCTCAGTTTTCCTCCCCTGGTACTCGGGTGCAACATTCCAGACGCTTTACTAACACTCTCCCCACTTGGAGAGTCAGCGCCTTTAACCTCCTGTTTGGCCCAGTTTGCAATTTCTGCGGAAGATGAACAGGAATAGCGAGAACCAATGAGAGACTACCTGGAGGTGTCTGGACGGGCAAACTTAACTCTCATTTCCCACCACGAAGAGGAAATAACCAAAGGCTCATCGTGCCGTGCCGGAACCAGATTAGGGCCTGAAGCCATCCTGCGGTGTTGCGGCCAGGTCACAAGAAAGCGAGTTGAAGAAAGGAGCTCAGGGGCACTGTAATTCACAAACCTGCAGAGTTATAAATGACAGCTATCGTCCAAAAATAGACTGAAGTAAGGCTGCCAAGAGGACTTGAAAGCGGGGCAGAATTGCAGGAAACCGATTTCAGGAGGTAGACTGGAATTGCATTGAAAGCATAGGAAAAGAGGCAGAACGTCCACAATGATGCACTTGGCCAAAAAGGGCGTATGCGTTTTTTCCTGAATATATTCAGGAAAAAACGCATACGCCCTTTTTGGCCAACCAAGCAAGCTTGCAAAGGAAATCTGCACTACAATGAAGTCTCACTTCCCCCCGGTCAAAAGGGCCATCTGAAAAAAGTGTAAAATCCAGAAAGGCAGGACAGGCCATGGAGAACTGGGAGCCTTGTTATGCTGATGGGCGGGATGTAAATTGCCAACAACCACTCGGGAGAAGTGTATGGTGTTTCCTGAAACATCTAAAAAACAAAGCAACAGAGCCTAGGGCACTTCCACTTATGGTCCTATAGCTTAGGGAAATTAAAATCAAAAAGACACAGCCACCCCAAAGTATGGGACGCCTCCGTTTACAAGAACCTCGTTTACCGTACAAGTTCAATATCACAGAAAGTGAAAAATGGATAAAGAACTTGTGGTACTTACGTACAATGCAGTATCACTCAGCAATGAAATCTATGTCATCAGGCCCGTAGCAACATAATGAGTGGATTCAGGTACGATGATTCTACCTGAAATAAGTCACACAGAAAAAGAAACATCATAAGATATCAGTAATACACGGAATGTAAACTTGGCTACACAGGAACTGAATTACAGAACAGAACAGGGTCTCAAATTTAGAAAACCAACTTATGCTTGCTTAAGGGGAAAGGTGAGTTGGGGTGCTGCATAAAACCAGAGATTGAAATGAGCACAGATAAAGTTCCTTAAGCCAAATATGGAATAGACAAGAGCTACTCCTTGCTCAACGAAATGGACTCAACACCGCATATTAAACGCCTAAGAATGTACCTGACTAGTAAGTATCTTAAAACCTATGGATTGCTATGTCTCCGAAAGAGAATCAAGCATGTGTACAGGGGCATAAACGCAGCAGTGATAGGATTGGAGAGGTTCGGTGAGCAAATGAAGACCCTTTGAAGTCATATTGCATGGTACCCATTCCACGGGTTTCAACTACCCAGGTTTTAGGTATTCTTCCTTCAGCTAAAACATGCATGTGGAACCCAAGTATGATCAACCATGTGAACGGGAGACGTGTTCAAATATGTCTCAGTTTTCTTCCCCTGGTACTCGGGTGCAACATTCCAGACGCTTTACTAATACTCTCCCCACTTGGAAAGTCAGCGCCTTTAACCTCCTGTTTGGCCCAGTTTGCAATTTCTGCGGAAGATGAACAGGAATAGCGAGAACCAATGAGAGGCTAGCTGGAGGTGTCTGGACGGGCAAATTTAACTCTCATTTCCCACCAGGAAGAGGAAATAACCAAAGGCTCAGCATGCCGGGCCGGAACCAGATTAGGGCCTGAAGCCATCCTGCGGTGTTGCGGCCAGCTCAAAAGAAAGCGAGTTGAAGAAAGGAGCTCAGGGGCACTGTAATTCACAAACCTGCAGAGTTATAAATGACAGCTATCATCCAAAAATAGACTGAAGTAAGGCTGCCAAGAGGACTTGAAAGCGGGGCAGAATTGCAGGAAACTGATTTCAGGAGGTAGACTGGAATTGCATTGAAAGCATAGGAAAAGAGGCAGAACGTCCACAATGATGCACTTGGCCAATAAGGGCGTATGCGTTTTTTCCTGAATATATTCAGGAAAAAACGCATACGCCCTTTTTGGCCAACCAAGCAAGCTTGCAAAGGAAATCTGCACTACAATGAAGTCTCACTTCCCCCCAGTCAAAAGGGCCATCTGAAAAAAGTGTAAAATCCAGAAAGGCAGGACAGGCCATGGAGAACTGGGAGCCTTGTTATGCTGAAGGGTGGGATGTAAATTGCCAACAAACACTCGGGAGAAGTGTATGGTGTTTCCTGAAACATCTAAAAAACAAAGCAACAGAGTCTAGGGCACTTCCACTTATGGTCCTATAGCTTAGGGAAATTAAAATCAAAAAGACACAGCCACCCCAAAGTTTGGAATGGCTCTGTTTACAAGAACCTCGTTTACAGTACAAGTTCAACATCGCAGAAAGTGAAAAATGGATAAAGAAGTTGTGGTATTTACTTACAAAGCAATATCACTCAGCAATGAAATCTGTGTCATCAGGCCCTTAGCAGCACAATGAGTGGATTCAGGTATGATGATTCTAACTGAAATAAGTCACACAGAAAAAGAAACATCATAAGATATCAGTAATACACGGAATGTAAACTTGGCTACACAGGAACTGAATTACAGAACAGAACAGGGTCTCAAATTTAGAAAACCAACTTATGCTTGCTTAAGGGGAAAGGTGAGTTGGGGTGCTGCATAAAACCAGAGATTGAAATGAGCACAGATAAAGTTCCTTAAGCCAAATATGGAATAGACAAGAGCTACTCCTTGCTCAACGAAATGGACTCAACACCGCATATTAAACGCCTAAGAATGTACCTGACTAGTAAGTATCTTAAAACCTATGGATTGCTATGTCTCCGAAAGAGAATCAAGCATGTGTACAGGGGCATAAACGCAGCAGTGATAGGATTGGAGAGGTTCGGTGAGCAAATGAAGACCCTTTGAAGTCATATTGCATGGTACCCATTCCACGGGTTTCAACTACCCAGGTTTTAGGTATTCTTCCTTCAGCTAAAACATGCATGTGGAACCCAAGTATGATCAACCATGTGAACGGGAGACGTGTTCAAATATGTCTCAGTTTTCTTCCCCTGGTACTCGGGTGCAACATTCCAGACGCTTTACTAATACTCTCCCCACTTGGAAAGTCAGCGCCTTTAACCTCCTGTTTGGCCCAGTTTGCAATTTCTGCGGAAGATGAACAGGAATAGCGAGAACCAATGAGAGGCTAGCTGGAGGTGTCTGGACGGGCAAATTTAACTCTCATTTCCCACCAGGAAGAGGAAATAACCAAAGGCTCAGCATGCCGGGCCGGAACCAGATTAGGGCCTGAAGCCATCCTGCGGTGTTGCGGCCAGCTCAAAAGAAAGCGAGTTGAAGAAAGCAGCTCAGGGGCACTGTAATTCACAAACCTGCAGAGTTATAAATGACAGCTATCGTCCAAATATAGACTGAAGTAAGGCTGCCAAGAGGACTTGAAAGCGGGGCAGAATTGCAGGAAACTGATTTCAGGAGGTAGACTGGAATTGCATTGAAAGCATAGGAAAAGAGGCAGAACGTCCACAATGATGCACTTGGCCAATAAGGGCGTATGCGTTTTTTCCTGAATATATTCAGGAAAAAACGCATACGCCCTTTTTGGCCAACCAAGCAAGCTTGCAAAGGAAATCTGCACTACAATGAAGTCTCACTTCCCCCCAGTCAAAAGGGCCATCTGAAAAAAGTGTAAAATCCAGAAAGGCAGGACAGACCATGGAGAACTGGGAGCCTTGTTATGCTGAAGGGTGGGATGTAAATTGCCAACAACCACTCGGGAGAAGTGTATGGTGTTTCCTGAAACATCTAAAAAACAAAGCAACAGAGCCTAGGGCACTTCCACTTATGGTCCTATAGCTTAGGGAATTTAAAATCAAAAAGACACAGCCACCCCAAAGTTTCGAACGGCTCTGTTTACAAGAACCTCGTTTACAGTACAAGTTCAACATCGCAGAAAGTGAAAAATGGATAAAAAAGTTGTGGTATTTACTTACAAAGCAATATCACTCAGCAATGAAATCTGTGTCATCAGGCCCTTAGCAGCACAATGAGTGGATTCAGGTATGATGATTCTAACTGAAATAAGTCACACAGAAAAAGAAACATCATAAGATATCAGTAATACACGGAATGTAAACTTGGCTACACAGGAACTGAATTACAGAACAGAACAGGGTCTCAAATTTAGAAAACCAACTTATGCTTGCTTAAGGGGAAAGGTGAGTTGGGGTGCTGCATAAAACCAGAGATTGAAATGAGCACAGATAAAGTTCCTTAAGCCAAATATGGAATAGACAAGAGCTACTCCTTGCTCAACGAAATGGACTCAACACCGCATATTAAACGCCTAAGAATGTACCTGACTAGTAAGTATCTTAAAACCTATGGATTGCTATGTCTCCGAAAGAGAATCAAGCATGTGTACAGGGGCATAAACGCAGCAGTGATAGGATTGGAGAGGTTCGGTGAGCAAATGAAGACCCTTTGAAGTCATATTGCATGGTACCCATTACACGGGTCTTAACTCTCCAGGTTTAAGGTATTCTTCCTTCAGCTAAAACATGCATGTGGAACCCAAGTATGATCAACCATGTGAACGGGAGACGTGTTCAAATATGTCTGAGTTTTCCTCCCCTGGTACTCGGGTGCAACATTCCAGACGCTTTACTAACACTCTCCCCACTTGGAGAGTCAGCGCCTTTAACCTCCTGTTTGGCCCAGTTTGCAATTTCTGCGGAAGATGAACAGGAATAGCGAGAACCAATGAGAGACTACCTGGAGGTGTCTGGACAGGCAAATTTAACTCTCATTTCCCACCAGGAAGAGGAAATAACCAAAGGCTCAGCGTGCCGTGCCGGAATCAGATTAGGGCCTGAAGCCATCCTGCGGTGTTGCGGCCAGGTCACAAGAAAGCGAGTTGAAGAAAGGAGCTCAGGGGCACTGTAATTCACAAACCTGCAGAGTTATAAATGACAGCTATCGTCCAAAAATAGACTGAAGTAAGGCTGCCAAGAGGACTTGAAAGCGGGGCAGAATTGCAGGAAACCGATTTCAGGAGGTAGACTGGAATTGCATTGAAAGCAGAGGAAAAGAGGCAGAACGTCCACAATGATGCACTTGGCCAAAAAGGGCATATGCGTTTTTTCCTGAATATATTCAGGAAAAAACGCATACGCCCTTTTTGGCCAACCAAGCAAGCTTGCAAAGGAAATCTGCACTACAATGAAGTCTCACTTCCCCCCGGTCAAAAGGGCCATCTGAAAAAAGTGTAAAATCCAGAAAGGCAGGACAGGCCATGGAGAACTGGGAGCCTTGTTATGCTGATGGGCGGGATGTAAATTGCCAACAGACACTCGGGAGAAGTGTATGGTGTTTCCTGAAACATCTAAAAAACAAAGCAACAGAGCCTAGGGCACTTCCACTTATGGTCCTATAGCTTAGGGAAATTAAAATGAAAAAGACACAGCCACCCCAAAGTTTGGAATGGCTCTGTTTACAAGAACCTCGTTTACAGTACAAGTTCAACATCGCAGAAAGTGAAAAATAGATAAAGAAGTTGTGGTATTTACGTACAAAGCAATATCACTCAGCAATGAAATCTGTGTCATCAGGCCCTTAGCAGCATAATGAGTGTATTAAGGTACGATGATTCTAACTGAAATAAGTCACGCAAAAAAAGAAACATCATAAGATATCACTAATACACGGAATGTAAACTTGGCTACACAGGAACTGCATTCCAAAACAGAACAGGGTCTCAAATTTAGAAAACCAACTTATGCTTGCTTAAGGGGAAAGGTGAGTTGGGTTGCTGCATAAAACCAGAGATTGAAATGAGCACAGATAAAGTTCCTTAAGCCAAATATGGAATAGACAAGAGCTACTCCTTGCTCAACGAAATGGACTCAACACCCCATATTAAACGCCTAAGAATGTACCTGACTAGTAAGTATCTTAAAACCTATGGATTGCTAGGTCTCCAAAAGAGAATCAAGCGTGTGTACAGGGGCATAAACGCAGCAGTGATAGGATTGGAGAGGTTCGGTGAGCAAATGAAGACCCTTTGAAGTCATATTGCATGGTACCCATTACACGGGTCTCAACTCTCCAGGTTTAAGGTATTCTTCCTTCAGCTAAAACATGCATGTGGAACCCAGAGTATGATCAACCATGTGATCGGGAGACGTGTTCAAATATGTCTCAGTTTTCCTCCCCTGGTACTCGGGTGCAACATTCCAGACGCTTTACTAACACTCTCCCCACTTGGAGAGTCAGTCCCTTTAACCTCCTGTTTGGCCCAGTTTGCAATTTCTGCGGAAGATGAACAGGAATAGCGAGAACCAATGAGAGACTAGCTGGAGGTTTCTGGACGGGCAAATTTAACTCTCATTTCCCACCAGGAAGAGGAATTAACCAAAGGCTCAGCATGCCGGGCCGGAACCAGTTTAGGGCCTGAAGCCATCCTGCGGTGTTGCGGCCAGGTCACAAGAAAGCGAGTTGAAGAAAGGAGCTCAGGGGCACTGTAATTCACAAACCTGCAGAGTTATAAATGACAGCTATCGTCCAAAAATAGACTGAAGTAAGGCTGCCAAGAGGACTTGAAAGCGGGGCAGAATTGCAGGAAACCGATTTCAGGAGGTAGACTGGAATTGCATTGAAAGCATAGGAAAAGAGGCAGAACGTCCACAATGATGCACTTTGCCAAAAAGGGCGTATGCGTTTTTTCCTGAATATATTCAGGAAAAAACGCATACGCCCTTTTTGGCCAACCAAGCAAACTTGCAAAGGAATTCTGCACTACAATGAAGTCTCACTTTCCCCCGGTAAAGGGCCATCTGAAAAAAGTGTAAACTCCAGAAAGGCAGGACAGGCCATGGAGAACTGGGAGCCTTGTTATGCTGATGGGCGGGATGTAAATTGCCAACAACCACTCGGGAGAAGTGTATGGTGTTTCCTGAAACATCTAAAAAACAAAGCAACAGAGCCTAGGGCACGTCCACTTATTGTCCTATAGCTTATGGAAATTAAACTCAAAAAGACACAGCCACCCCAAAGTTTGGAATGGCTCTGTTTACAAGAACCTCGTTTACAGTACAAGTTCAAAATCGCAGAAAGTGAAAAATGGATAAAGAACTTGTGGTACTTACGTACAATGCAGTATCACTCAGCAATGAAATCTATGTCATCAGGCCCATAGCAGCATAATGAGTGGATTCAGGTACGATGATTCTAACTGAAATAAGTCACACAGAAAAAGAAACATCATAAGATATCACTAATACACGGAATGTAAACTTGGCTACACAGGAACTGAATTACAGAACAGAACAGGGTCTCAAATTTAGAAAACCAACTTATGCTTGCTTAAGGGGAAAGGTGAGTTGGGGTGCTGCATAAAACCAGAGATTGAAATGAGCACAGATAAAGTTCCTTAAGCCAAATATGGAATAGACAAGAGCTACTCCTTGCTCAACGAAATGGACACAACACCGCATATTAAATGGCTAAGAATGTACCTGACTAGTAAGTATCTTAAAACCTATGGATTGCTATGTCTCCGAAAGAGAATCAAGCATGTGTACAGGGGCATAAACGCAGCAGTGATAGGATTGGAGAGGTTCGGTGAGCAAATGAAGACCCTTTGAAGTCATATTGCATGGTACCCATTCCACGGGTTTCAACTACCCAGGTTTAAGGTATTCTTCCTTCAGCTAAAACATGCATGTGGAACCTAGAGTATGATCAACCATGTGATCGAGATACGTGTTCAAATATGTCTCAGTTTTCGTACCCTGCTACTCGGGTGCAACATTCCAGACGCTTTACTAACACTCTCCCCACTTGGAGAGTCAGTCCCTTTAACCTCCTGTTTGGCCCAGTTTGCAATTTCTGCGGAACATGAACAGGAATAGCGAGAACCAATGAGAGGCTAGCTGGAGGTGTCTGAACGGGCAAATTTAACTCTCATTTCCCACCAGGAAGAGGAATTAACCAAAGGCTCAGCGTGCCGGGCCGGAACCAGATTAGGGCCTGAAGACATCCTGCGGTGTTGCGGCCAGGTCACAAGAAAGCAAGTTGAAGAAAGGAGCTCAGGGGCACTGTAATTCACAAACCTGCAGAGTTATAAATGACAGCTATCGTCCAAAAATAGACTGAAGTAAGGCTGCCAAGAGGACTTGAAAGCGGGGCAGAATTGCAGGAAACCGATTTCAGGAGGTAGACTGGAATTGCATTGAAAGCATAGGAAAAGAGGCAGAACGTCCACAATGATGCACTTGGCCAAAAAGGGCGTATGCGTTTTTTCCTGAATATATTCAGGAAAAAACGCATACGCCCTTTTTGGCCAACCAAGCAAGCTTGCAAAGGAAATCTGCACTACAATGAAGTCTCACTTCCCCCGGTCAAAAGGGCCATCTGAAAAAAGTGTAAAATCCAGAAAGGCAGGACAGGCCATGGAGAACTGGGAGCCTTGTTATGCTGATGGGCGGGATGTAAATTGCCAACAACCACTCGGGAGAAGTGTATGGTGTTTCCTGAAACATCTAAAAAACAAAGCAAAAGAGCCTAGGGCACTTCCACTTATGGTCCTATAGCTTAGGGAATTTAAAATCAAAAAGACACAGCCACCCCAAAGTTTGGAACGGCTCTGTTTACAAGAACCTCGTTTACAGTACAAGTTCAACATCGCAGAAATTGAAAAATGGATAAAGAAGTTGTGGTATTTACTTACAAAGCAATATCACTCAGCAATGAAATCTGTGTCATCAGGCCCTTAGCAGCACAATGAGTGGATTCAGGTATGATGATTCTAACTGAAATAAGTCACACAGAAAAAGAAACATCATAAGATATCAGTAATACACGGAATGTAAACTTGGCTACACAGGAACTGAATTACAGAACAGAACAGGGTCTCAAATTTAGAAAACCAACTTATGCTTGCTTAAGGGGAAAGGTGAGTTGGGGTGCTGCATAAAACCAGAGATTGAAATGAGCACAGATAAAGTTCCTTAAGCCAAATATGGAATAGACAAGAGCTACTCCTTGCTCAACGAAATGGACTCAACACCGCATATTAAACGCCTAAGAATGTACCTGACTAGTAAGTATCTTAAAACCTATGGATTGCTATGTCTCCGAAAGAGAATCAAGCATGTGTACAGGGGCATAAATGCAGCAGTGATAGGATTGGAGAGGATCGGTGAGCAAATGAAGACCCTTTGAAGTCATATTGCATGGTACCCATTCCACGGGTTTCAAATACACAGGTTTAAGGTATTCTTCCTTCAGCTAAAACATGCATGTGTAACCCAAGTATGATCAACCATGTGAACGGGAGACGTGTTCAAATATGTCTCAGTTTTCCTCCCCTGGTACTCGGGTGCAACATTCCAGACGCTTTACTAACACTCTCCCCACTTGGAAAGTCAGCGCCTTTAACCTCCTGTTTGGTCCAGTTTCCAATTTCTGCGGAAGATGAACAGGAATAGCGAGAACCAATGAGAGACTAGCTGGAGGTGTCTGGACGGGCAAATTTAACTCTCATTTCCCACCAGGAAGAGGAAATAACCAAAGGCTCAGCATGCCGTGCCGGAACCAGATTAGGGCCTGAAGCCATCCTGCGGTGTTGCGGCCAGCTCAAAAGAAAGCGAGTTGAAGAAAGGAGCTCAGGGGCACTGTAATTCACAAACCTGCAGAGTTATAAATGACAGCTATCGTCCAAAAATAGACTGAAGTAAGGCTGCCAAGAGGACTTGAAAGCGGGGCAGAATTGCAGGAAATCGATTTCAGGAGGTAGACTGGAATTGCATTGAAAGCATAGGAAAAGAGGCAGAACGTCCACAATGATGCACTTGGCCAAAAAGGGCGTATGCGTTTTTTCCTGAATATATTCAGGAAAAAACGCATACGCCCTTTTTGGCCAACCAAGCAAGCTTGCAAAGGAAATCTGCACTACAATGAAGTCTCACTTCCCCCTGGTCAAAAGGGCCATCTGAAAAAAGTGTAAAATCCAGAAAGGCAGGACAGGCCATGGAGAACTGGGAGCCTTGTTATGCTGATGGACGGGATGTAAATTGCCAACAACCACTCGGGAGAAGTGTATGGTGTTTCCTGAAACATCTAAAAAACAAAGCAACAGAGCCTAGGGCACTTCCACTTATGGTCCTATAGCTTAGGGAAATTAAAATCAAAAAGACACAGCCACCCCAAAGTTTGGAACGGCTCTGTTTACAAGAACCTCGTTTACAGTACAAGTTCAACATCGCAGAAAGTGAAAAATGGATAAAGAACTTGTGGTACTTACGTACAATGCAGTATCACTCAGCAATGAAATCTATGTCATCAGGCCCGTAGCAGCATAATGAGTGGATTCAGGTACGATGATTCTAACTGAAATAAGTCACACAGAAAAAGAAACATCATAAGATATCACTAATACACGGAATGTAAACTTGGCTACACAGGAACTGAATTACAGAACAGAACAGGGTCTCAAATTTAGAAAACCAACTTATGCTTGCTTAAGGGTAAAGGTGAGTTGGGGTGCTGCATAAAACCAGAGATTGAAATGAGCACAGATAAAGTTCCTTAAGCCAAATATGGAATAGACAAGAGCTACTCCTTGCTCAACGAAATGGACTCAACACCGCATATTAAACGCCTAAGATGGACCTGTCTAGTAAGTATCTTAAAACCTATGGATTGCTATGTCTCCGAAAGAGAATCAAGCATGTGTACAGGGGCATAAACGCAGCAGTGATAGGATTGGAGAGGTTGGTGAGCAAATGAAGACCCTTTGAAGTCATATTGCATGGTACCCATTACACGGGTCTCAACTCTCCAGGTTTAAGGTATTCTTCCTTCAGCTAAAACATGAATGTGGAACCCAGAGTATGATCAACCGTGTGAACGGGAGACGTGTTCAAATATGTCTCAGTTTTCCTCCCCTGGTACTTGGGTGCAACATTCCAGACGCTTTATTAACACTCTCCCGACTTGGAGAGTCAGTCCCTTTAACCTCCTGTTTGGCCCAGTTTGCAATTTCTGCGGAAGATGAACAGGAATAGCGAGAACCAATGAGAGACTAGCTGGAGGTGTCTGGACGGGCAAATTTAACTCTCATTTCCCACCAGGAAGAGGAATTAACCAAAGGCTCAGCATGCCGTGCCGGAACCAGATTAGGGCCTGAAGCCATCCTGCGGTGTTGCGGCCAGCTCACAAGAAAGCGAGTTGTAGAAAGGAGCTCAGGGGCACTGTAATTCACAAACCTGCAGAGTTATAAATGACAGCTATCGTCCAAAAATATACTGAAGTAAGGCTGCCAAGAGGACTTGAAAGCGGGGCAGAATTGCAGGAAACCGATTTCAGGAGGTAGACTGAAATTGCATTGAAAGCATAGGAAAAGAGGCAGAACGTCCACAATGATGCACTTGGCCAAAAAGGGCGTATGCGTTTTTTCCTGAATATATTCAGGAAAAAACGCATACGCCCTTTTTGGCCAACCAAGCAAGCTTGCAAAGGAAATCTGCACTACAATGAAGTCTCACTTCCCCCCGGTCAAAAGGGCCATCTGAAAAAAGTGTAAAATCCAGAAAGGCAGGACAGGCCATTGAGAATTGGGAGCCTTCTTATGCTGATGGGCGGGATGTAAATTGCCAACAGACACTTGGGAGAAGTGTATGGTGTTTCCTGAAACATCTAAAAAACAAAGCAACAGAGCCTAGGGCACTTCCACTTATGGTCCTATAGCTTAGGGAAATTAAAATCAAAAAGACACAGCCACCCCAAAGTTTGGGACGCCTCTGTTTACAAGAACCTCGTTTACAATACAAGTTCAACATCGCAGAAAGTGAAAAATGGATAAAGAAGTTGTGGTATTCACTTACAAAGCAATATCACTCAGCAATGAAATCTATGTCATCAGGCCCTTAGCAGCACAATGAGTGGATTCAGGTATGATGATTCTAACTGAAATAAGTCACACAGAAAAAGAAACATCATAAGATATCAGTAATACACGGAATGTAAACTTGGCTACACAGGAACTGAATTACAGAACAGAACAGGGTCTCAAATTTAGAAAACCAACTTATGCTTGCTTAAGGGGAAAGGTGAGTTGGGGTGCTGCATAAAACCAGAGATTGAAATGAGCACAGATAAAGTTCCTTAAGCCAAATATGGAATAGACAAGAGCTACTCCTTGCTCAACGAAATGGACTCAACACCGCATATTAAACGCCTAAGAATGTACCTGACTAGTAAGTATCTTAAAACCTATGGATTGCTATGTCTCCGAAAGAGAATCAAGCATGTGTACAGGGGCATAAATGCAGCAGTGATAGGATTGGAGAGATTCGGTGAGGAAATGAAGACCCATTGAAGTCATATTGCATGGTACCCATTCCACGGGTTTCAACTACCCAGGTTTTAGGTATTCTTCCTTCAGCTAAAACATGCATGTGGGACTTAGAGTATGATCAACCATGTGATCGGGAGACGTGTTCAAATATGTCTCAGTTTTCGTACCCTGGTACTCGGGTGCAACATTCCAGACGCTTTACTAACACTCTCCCCACTTGGAGAGTCAGTCCCTTTAACCTCCTGTTTGGCCCAGTTTGCAATTTCTGCGGAACATGAACAGGAATAGCGAGAACCAATGAGAGGCTAGCTGGAGGTGTCTGAACGGGCAAATTTAACTCTCATTTCCCACCCGGAAGAGGAATTAACCAAAGGCTCAGCGTGCCGGGCCGGAACCAGATTAGGGCCTGAAGACATCCTGCGGTGTTGCGGCCAGGTCACAAGAAAGCAAGTTGAAGAAAGGAGCTCAGGGGCACTGTAATTCACAAACCTGCAGAGTTATAAATGACAGCTATCGTCCAAAAATAGACTGAAGTAAGGCTGCCAAGAGGACTTGAAAGCGGGGCAGAATTGCAGGAAACCGATTTCAGGAGGTAGACTGGAATTGCATTGAAAGCATAGGAAAAGAGGCAGAACGTCCACAATGATGCACTTGGCCAAAAAGGGCGTATGCGTTTTTTCCTGAATATATTCAGGAAAAAACGCATACGCCCTTTTTGGCCAACCAAGCAAGCTTGCAAAGGAAATCTGCACTACAATGAAGTCTCACTTCCCCCGGTCAAAAGGGCCATCTGAAAAAAGTGTAAAATCCAGAAAGGCAGGACAGGCCATGGAGAACTGGGAGCCTTGTTATGCTGATGGGCGGGATGTAAATTGCCAACAACCACTCGGGAGAAGTGTATGGTGTTTCCTGAAACATCTAAAAAACAAAGCAAAAGAGCCTAGGGCACTTCCACTTATGGTCCTATAGCTTAGGGAATTTAAAATCAAAAAGACACAGCCACCCCAAAGTTTGGAACGGCTCTGTTTACAAGAACCTCGTTTACAGTACAAGTTCAACATCGCAGAAAGTGAAAAATGGATAAAGAAGTTGTGGTATTTACTTACAAAGCAATATCACTCAGCAATGAAATCTGTGTCATCAGGCCCTTAGCAGCACAATGAGTGGATTCAGGTATGATGATTCTAACTGAAATAAGTCACACAGAAAAAGAAACATCATAAGATATCAGTAATACACGGAATGTAAACTTGGCTACACAGGAACTGAATTACAGAACAGAACAGGGTCTCAAATTTAGAAAACCAACTTATGCTTGCTTAAGGGGAAAGGTGAGTTGGGGTGCTGCATAAAACCAGAGATTGAAATGAGCACAGATAAAGTTCCTTAAGCCAAATATGGAATAGACAAGAGCTACTCCTTGCTCAACGAAATGGACTCAACACCGCATATTAAACGCCTAAGAATGTACCTGACTAGTAAGTATCTTAAAACCTATGGATTGCTATGTCTCCGAAAGAGAATCAAGCATGTGTACAGGGGCATAAATGCAGCAGTGATAGGATTGGAGAGGATCGGTGAGCAAATGAAGACCCTTTGAAGTCATATTGCATGGTACCCATTCCACGGGTTTCAAATACACAGGTTTAAGGTATTCTTCCTTCAGCTAAAACATGCATGTGTAACCCAAGTATGATCAACCATGTGAACGGGAGACGTGTTCAAATATGTCTCAGTTTTCCTCCCCTGGTACTCGGGTGCAACATTCCAGACGCTTTACTAACACTCTCCCCACTTGGAAAGTCAGCGCCTTTAACCTCCTGTTTGGTCCAGTTTCCAATTTCTGCGGAAGATGAACAGGAATAGCGAGAACCAATGAGAGACTAGCTGGAGGTGTCTGGACGGGCAAATTTAACTCTCATTTCCCACCAGGAAGAGGAAATAACCAAAGGCTCAGCATGCCGTGCCGGAACCAGATTAGGGCCTGAAGCCATCCTGCGGTGTTGCGGCCAGCTCAAAAGAAAGCGAGTTGAAGAAAGGAGCTCAGGGGCACTGTAATTCACAAACCTGCAGAGTTATAAATGACAGCTATCGTCCAAAAATAGACTGAAGTAAGGCTGCCAAGAGGACTTGAAAGCGGGGCAGAATTGCAGGAAACCGATTTCAGGAGGTAGACTGGAATTGCATTGAAAGCATAGGAAAAGAGGCAGAACGTCCACAATGATGCACTTGGCCAAAAAGGGCGTATGCGTTTTTTCCTGAATATATTCAGGAAAAAACGCATACGCCCTTTTTGGCCAACCAAGAAAGCTTGCAAAGGAAATCTGCACTACAATGAAGTCTCACTTCCCCCTGGTCAAAAGGGCCATCTGAAAAAAGTGTAAAATCCAGAAAGGCAGGACAGGCCATGGAGAACTGGGAGCCTTGTTATGCTGATGGGCGGGATGTAAATTGCCAACAACCACTCGGGAGAAGTGTATGGTGTTTCTTGAAACATCTAAAAAACAAAACAACAGAGCCTAGGGCACTTCCACTTATGGTCCTATAGCTTAGGGAAATTAAAATCAAAAAGACACAGCCACCCCAAAGTTTGGGACGGCTCTGTTTACAAGAACCTCGTTTACAGTACAAGTTCAACATCGCAGAAAGTGAAAAATGGATAAAGAACTTGTGGTACTTACGTACAATGCAGTATCACTCAGCAATGAAATCTATGTCATCAGGCCCATAGCAGCATAATGAGTGGATTCAGGTACGATGATTCTAACTGAAATAAGTCACACAGAAAAAGAAACATCATAAGATATCACTAATACACGGAATGTAAACTTGGCTACACAGGAACTGAATTACAGAACAGAACAGTGTCTCAAATTTAGAAAAGCAACTTATGTTTGCTTAAGGTTAAAGGTGAGTTGGGGTGCTGCATAAAACCAGAGATTGAAATGAGCACAGATAAAGTTCCTTAAGCCAAATATGGAATAGACAAGAGCTACTCCTTGCTCAACGAAATGGACTCAACACCGCATATTAAACGCCTAAGAATGTACCTGTCTAGTAAGTATCTTAAAACCTATGGATTGCTATGTCTCCGAAAGAGAATCAAGCATGTGTACAGGGGCATAAACGCAGCAGTGATAGGATTGGAGAGGTTGGTGAGCAAATGAAGACCCTTTGAAGTCATATTGCATGGTACCCATTACACGGGTCTCAACTCTCCAGGTTTAAGGTATTCTTCCTTCAGCTAAAACATGCATGTGGAACCCAGAGTATGATCAACCGTGTGAACGGGAGACGTGTTCAAATATGTCTCAGTTTTCCTCCCCTGGTACTTGGGTGCAACATTCCAGACGCTTTACTAACACTCTCCCGACTTGGAGAGTCAGTCCCTTTAACCTCCTGTTTGGCCCAGTTTGCAATTTCTGCGGAAGATGAACAGGAATAGCGAGAACCAATGAGAGACTAGCTGGAGGTGTCTGGACGGGCAAATTTAACTCTCATTTCCCACCAGGAAGAGGAATTAACCAAAGGCTCAGCATGCCGTGCCGGAACCAGATTAGGGCCTGAAGCCATCCTGCGGTGTTGCGGCCAGCTCACAAGAAAGCGAGTTGTAGAAAGGAGCTCAGGGGCACTGTAATTCACAAACCTGCAGAGTTATAAATGACAGCTATCGTCCAAAAATATACTGAAGTAAGGCTGCCAAGAGGACTTGAAAGCGGGGCAGAATTGCAGGAAACCGATTTCAGGAGGTAGACTGAAATTGCATTGAAAGCATAGGAAAAGAGGCAGAACGTCCACAATGATGCACTTGGCCAAAAAGGGCGTATGCGTTTTTTCCTGAATATATTCAGGAAAAAACGCATACGCCCTTTTTGGCCAACCAAGCAAGCTTGCAAAGGAAATCTGCACTACAATGAAGTCTCACTTCCCCCCGGTCAAAAGGGCCATCTGAAAAAAGTGTAAAATCCAGAAAGGCAGGACAGGCCATTGAGAATTGGGAGCCTTCTTATGCTGATGGGCGGGATGTAAATTGCCAACAGACACTTGGGAGAAGTGTATGGTGTTTCCTGAAACATCTAAAAAACAAAGCAACAGAGCCTAGGGCACTTCCACTTATGGTCCTATAGCTTAGGGAAATTAAAATCAAAAAGACACAGCCACCCCAAAGTTTGGGACGCCTCTGTTTACAAGAACCTCGTTTACAATACAAGTTCAACATCGCAGAAAGTGAAAAATGGATAAAGAAGTTGTGGTATTCACTTACAAAGCAATATCACTCAGCAATGAAATCTATGTCATCAGGCCCTTAGCAGCACAATGAGTGGATTCAGGTATGATGATTCTAACTGAAATAAGTCACACAGAAAAAGAAACATCATAAGATATCAGTAATACACGGAATGTAAACTTGGCTACACAGGAACTGAATTACAGAACAGAACAGGGTCTCAAATTTAGAAAACCAACTTATGCTTGCTTAAGGGGAAAGGTGAGTTGGGGTGCTGCATAAAACCAGAGATTGAAATGAGCACAGATAAAGTTCCTTAAGCCAAATATGGAATAGACAAGAGCTACTCCTTGCTCAACGAAATGGACTCAACACCGCATATTAAACGCCTAAGAATGTACCTGACTAGTAAGTATCTTAAAACCTATGGATTGCTATGTCTCCAAAAGAGAATCAAGCATGTGTACAGGGGCATAAATGCAGCAGTGATAGGATTGGAGAGATTCGGTGAGGAAATGAAGACCCATTGAAGTCATATTGCATGGTACCCATTCCACGGGTTTCAACTACCCAGGTTTTAGGTATTCTTCCTTCAGCTAAAACATGCATGTGGGACTTAGAGTATGATCAACCATGTGATCGGGAGACGTGTTCAAATATGTCTCAGTTTTCGTACCCTGGTACTCGGGTGCAACATTCCAGACGCTTTACTAACACTCTCCCCACTTGGAGAGTCAGTCCCTTTAACCTCCTGTTTGGCCCAGTTTGCAATTTCTGTGGAAGATGAACAGGAATAGCGAGAACCAATGAGAGACTAGCTGGAGGTGTCTGGATGGGCAAATTTAACTCTCATTTCCCACCAGGAAGAGGAATTAACCAAAGGCTCAGCATGCCGTGCCGGAACCAGATTAGGGCCTGAAGCCATCCTGCGGTGTTGCGGCCAGGTCACAAGAAAGCGAGTTGAAGAAAGGAGCTCAGGGGCACTGTAATTCACAAACCTGCAGAGTTATAAATGACAGCTATCTTCCAAAAATAGACTGAAGTAAGGCTGCCAAGAGGACTTGAAAGCGGGGCAGAATTGCAGGAAACCGATTTCAGGAGGTAGACTGGAATTGCATTGCAAGCAGAGGAAAAGAGGCAGAACGTCCACAATGATGCACTTGGCCAAAAAGGGCGTATGCGTTTTTTCCTGAATATATTCAGGAAAAAACGCATACGCCCTTTTTGGCCAACCAAGCAAGCTTGCAAAGGAAATCTGCACTACAATGAAGTCTCACTTCCCCCCGGTCAAAAGGGCCATCTGAAAAAAGTGTAAAATCCAGAAAGGCAGGACAGGCCATGGAGAACTGGGAGCCTTGTTATGCTGAAGGGCGGGATGTAAATTGCCAACAACCACTCGGGAGAAGTGTATGGTGTTTCCTGAAACATCTAAAAAACAAAGCAACAGAGCCTAGGGCACTTCCACTTATGGTCCTATAGCTTAGGGAATTTAAAATCAAAAAGACACAGCCACCCCAAAGTTTCGAACGGCTCTGTTTACAAGAACCTCGTTTACAGTAGAAGTTCAACATCGCAGAAAGTGAAAAATGGATAAAGAACTTGTGGTACTTACGTACAATGCAGTATCACTCAGCAATGAAATCTATGTCATCAGGCCCTTAGCAGCATAATGAGTGGATTCAGGTACGATGATTCTAACTGAAATAAGTCACACAGAAAAAGAAACATCATAAGATATCACTAATACACGGAATGTAAACTTGGCTACACAGGAACTGAATTACAGAACAGAACAGGGTCTCAAATTTAGAAAACCAACTTATGCTTGCTTAAGGGGAAAGGTGAGTTGGGGTGCTGCATAAAACCAGAGATTGAAATGAGCACAGATAAAGTTCCTTAAGCCAAATATGGAATAGACAAGAGCTACTCCTTGCTCAACGAAATGGACTCAACACCGCATATTAAACTCCTAAGAACGTACCTGACTAGTAAGTATCTTAAAACCTATGGATTGCTATGTCTCCGAAAGAGAATCAAGCATGTGTACAGGGGCATAAACGCAGCAGTGATAGGATTGGAGAGGTTCGGTGAGCAAATGAAGACCCTTTGAAGTCATATTGCATGGTACCCATTCCACGGGTTTCAACTACCCAGGTTTTAGGTATTCTTCCTTCAGCTAAAACATGCATGTGGAACCCAAGTATGATCAACCATGTGAACGGGAGACGTGTTCAAATATGTCTCAGTTTTCCTCCCCTGGTACTCGGGTGCAACATTCCAGACGCTTTACTAACACTCTCCCCACTTGGAAAGTCAGCGCCTTTAACCTCCTGTTTGTCCCAGTTTGCAATTTCTGCGGAAGATGAACAGGAATAGCGAGAACCAATGAGAGGCTAGCTGGAGGTGTCTGGACGGGCAAATTTAACTCTCATTGCCCACCAGGAAGAGGAAATAACCAAAGGCTCAGCGTGCCGTGCCGGAACCAGATTAGGGCCTGAAGCCATCGTGCGGTGTTGCGGCCAGCTCAAAAGAAAGCGAGTTGAAGAAAGGAGCTCAGGGGCACTGTAATTCACAAACCTGCAGAGTTATAAATGACAGCTATCGTCCAAAAATAGACTGAAGTAAGGCTGCCAAGAGGACTTGAAAGCGGGGCAGAATTGCAGGAAACCGATTTCAGGAGGTAGACTGGAATTGCATTGAAAGCATAGGAAAAGAGGCAGAACGTCCACAATGATGCACTTGGCCAAAAAGGGCGTATGCGTTTTTTCCTGAATATATTCAGGAAAAAACGCATACGCCCTTTTTGGCCAACCAAGCAAGCTTGCAAAGGAAATCTGCACTACAATGAAGTCTCACTTCCCCCCGGTCAAAAGGGCCATCTGAAAAAAGTGTAAAATCCAGAAAGGCAGGACAGGCCATGGAGAACTGGGAGCCTTGTTATGCTGAAGGGCGGGATGTAAATTGCCAACAAACACTCGGGAGAAGTGTATGGTGTTTCCTGAAACATCTAAAAAACAAAGCAACAGAGCCTAGGGCACTTCTACTTATGGTCCTATAGCTTAGGGAATTTAAAATCAAAAAGACACAGCCACCCCAAAGTTTGGAACGGCTCTGTTTACAAGAACCTCGTTTACAGTACAAGTTCAACATCGCAGAAAGTGAAAAATGGATAAAGAACTTGTGGTACTTACGTACAATGCAGTATCACTCAGCAATGAAATCTATGTCATCAGGCCCGTAGCAGCATAATGAGTGGATTCAGGTACGATGATTCTAACTGAAATAAGTCACACAGAAAAAGAAACATCATAAGATATCACTAATACACGGAATGTAAACTTGGCTACACAGGAACTGAATTACAGAACAGAACAGGGTCTCAAATTTAGAAAACCAACTTATGCTTGCTTAAGGGGAAAGGTGAGTTGGGGTGCTGCATAAAACCAGAGATTGAAATGAGCACAGATAAAGTTCCTTAAGCCAAATATGGAATAGACAAGAGCTACTCCTTGCTCAACGAAATGGACTCAACACCGCATATTAAACGCCTAAGAATGTACCTGACTAGTAAGTATCTTAAAACCTATGGATTGCTATGTCTCCGAAAGAGAATCAAGCATGTGTACAGGGGCATAAACGCAGCAGTGATAGGATTGGAGAGGTTCGGTGAGCAAATGAAGACCCTTTGAAGTCATATTGCATGGTACCCATTCCACGGGTTTCAAATACACAGGTTTAAGGTATTCTTCCTTCAGTTAAAACATGCATGTGGAACCCAAGTATGATCAACCATGTGAACGGGAGACGTGTTCAAATATGTCTCAGTTTTCCTCCCCTGGTACTCGGGTGCAACATTCCAGACGCTTTACTAACACTCTCCCCACTTGGAAAGTCAGCGCCTTTAACCTCCTGTTTGGCCCAGTTTGCAATTTCTGCGGAAGATGAACAGGAATAGCGAGAACCAATGAGAGACTAGCTGGAGGTGTCTGGACGGGCAAATTTAACTCTCATTTCCCACCAGGAAGAGGAAATAACCAAAGGCTCAGCGTGCCGTGCCGGAACCAGTTTAGGGCCTGAAGCCATCCTGCGGTGTTGCGGCCAGGTCACAAGAAAGCGAGTTGAAGAAAGGAGCTCAGGGGCACTGTAATTCACAAACCTGCAGAGTTATAAATGACAGCTATCGTCCAAAAATAGACTGAAGTAAGGCTGCCAAGAGGACTTGAAAGCGGGGCAGAATTGCAGGAAACCGATTTCAGGAGGTAGACTGGAATTGCATTGCAAGCAGAGGAAAAGAGGCAGAACGTCCACAATGATGCACTTGGCCAAAAAGGGCGTATGCGTTTTTTCCTGAATATATTCAGGAAAAAACGCATACGCCCTTTTTGGCCAACCAAGCAAGCTTGCAAAGGAAATCTGCACTACAATGAAGTCTCACTTCCCCCCGGTCAAAAGGGCCATCTGAAAAAAGTGTAAAATCCAGAAAGGCAGGACAGGCCATGGAGAATTGGGAGCCTTCTTATGCTGATGGGCGGGATGTAAATTGCCAACAGACACTTGGGAGAAGTGTATGGTGTTTCCTGAAACATCTAAAAAACAAAGCAACAGAGCCTAGGGCACTTCCACTTATGGTCCTATAGCTTAGGGAAATTAAAATCAAAAAGACACAGCCACCCCCAAGTTTGGGACGCCTCCGTTTACAAGAACCTCGTTTACCGTACAAGTTCAATATCGCAGAAAGTGAAAAATGGATAAAGAAGTTGTGGTATTCACTTACAAAGCAATATCACTCAGCAATGAAATCTATGTCTTCAGGCCCTTAGCAGCACAATGAGTGGATTCAGGTATGATGATTCTAACTGAAATAAGTCACACAGAAAAAGAAACATCATAAGATATCAGTAATACACGGAATGTAAACTTGGCTACACAGGAACTGAATTACAGAACAGAACAGGGTCTCAAATTTAGAAAACCAACTTATGCTTGCTTAAGGGTAAAGGTGAGTTGGGGTGCTGCATAAAACCAGAGATTGAAATGAGCACAGATAAAGTTCCTTAAGCCAAATATGGAATAGACAAGAGCTACTCCTTGCTCAACGAAATGGACTCAACACCGCATATTAAACGCCTAAGAATGTACCTGACTAGTAAGTATCTTAAAACCTATGGATTGCTATGTCTCCGAAAGAGAATCAAGCATGTGTACAGGGGCATAAACGCAGCAGTGATAGGATTGGAGAGGTTCGGTGAGCAAATGAAGACCCTTTGAAGTCATATTGCATGGTACCCATTCCACGGGTTTCAACTACCCAGGTTTAAGGTATTCTTCCTTCAGCTAAAACATGCATGTGGAACCTAGAGTATGATCAACCATGTGATCGGGAGACGTGTTCAAATATGTCTCAGTTTTCGTACCCTGCTACTCGGGTGCAACATTCCAGATGCTTTACTAACACTCTCCCCACTTGGAGAGTCAGTCCCTTTAACCTCCTGTTTGGCCCAGTTTGCAATTTCTGTGGAAGATGAACAGGAATAGCGAGAACCAATAAGAGACTAGCTGGAGGTGTCTGGATGGGCAAATTTAACTCTCATTTCCCACCAGGAAGAGGAATTAACCAAAGGCTCAGCATGCCGTGCCAGAACCAGATTAAGGCCTGAAGACATCCTGCGGTGTTGCGGCCAGGTCACAAGAAAGCGAGTTGAAGAAAGGAGCTCAGGGGCACTGTAATTCACAAACCTGCAGAGTTATAAATGGCAGCTATCGTCCAAAAATAGACTGAAGTAAGGCTGCCAAGAGGACTTGAAAGCGGGGCAGAATTGCAGGAAACCGATTTCAGGAGGTAGACTGGAATTGCATTGAAAGCATAGGAAAAGAGGCAGAACGTCCACAATGATGCACTTGGCCAAAAAGGGCGTATGCGTTTTTTCCTGAATATATTCAGGAAAAAACGCATACGCTCTTTTTGGCCAACCAAGCAAGCTTGCAAAGGAAATCTGCACTACAATGAAGTCTCACTTCCCCCCGGTCAAAAGGGCCATCTGAAAAAAGTGTAAAATCCAGAAAGGCAGGACAGGCCATGGAGAACTGGGAGCCTTGTTATGCTGATGGGCGGGATGTAAATTGCCAACAACCACTGGGGAGAAGTGTATGGTGTTTCCTGAAACATCTAAAAAACAAAGCAACAGAGCCTAGGGCACTTCCACTTATGGTCCTATAGCTTAGGGAATTTAAAATCAAAAAGACACAGCCACCCCAAAGTTTGGAACGGCTCTGTTTACAAGAACCTCGTTTATAGTACAAGTTCAACATCGCAGAAAGTGAAAAATGGATAAAGAAGTTGTGGTATTTACTTACAAAGCAGTATCACTCAGCAATGAAATCTGTGTCATCAGGCCCTTAGCAGCACAATGAGTGGATTCAGGTATGATGATTCTAACTGAAATAAGTCACACAGAAAAAGAAACATCATAAGATATCAGTAATACACGGAATGTAAACTTGGCTACACAGGAACTGAATTACAGAACAGAACAGGGTCTCAAATTTAGAAAACCAACTTATGCTTGCTTAAGGGGAAAGGTGAGTTGGGGTGCTGCATAAAACCAGAGATTGAAATGAGCACAGATAAAGTTCCTTAAGCCAAATATGGAATAGACAAGAGCTACTCCTTGCTCAACGAAATGGACTCAACACCGCATATTAAACGCCTAAGAATGTACCTGACTAGTAAGTATCTTAAAACCTATGGATTGCTATGTCTCCGAAACAGAATCAAGCATGTGTACAGGGGCATAAACGCAGCAGTGATAGGATTGGAGAGGTTCGGTGAGCAAATGAAGACCCTTTGAAGTCATATTGCATGGTACCCATTCCACGGGTTTCAACTACCCAGGTTTTAGGTATTCTTCCTTCAGCTAAAACATGCATGTGGAACCCAAGTATGATCAACCATGTGAACGGGAGACGTGTTCAAATATGTCTCAGTTTTCCTCCTCTGGTACTCGGGTGCAACATTCCAGACGCTTTACTAACACTCTCCCCACTTGGAAAGTCAGCGCCTTTAACCTCCTGTTTGGCCCAGTTTGCAATTTCTGCGGAAGATGAACAGGAATAGCGAGAACCAATGAGAGGCTAGCTGGAGGTGTCTGGACGGGCAAATTTAACTCTCATTTCCCACCAGGAAGAAGAAATAACCAAAGGCTCAGCGTGCCGTGCTGGAACCAGATTAGGGCCTGAAGCCATCCTGCGGTGTTGCGGCCAGCTCAAAAGAAAGCGAGTTGAAGAAAGGAGCTCAGGGGCACTGTAATTCACAAACCTGCAGAGTTATAAATGACAGCTATCGTCCAAAAATAGACTGAAGTAAGGCTGCCAAGAGGACTTGAAAGCGGGGCAGAATTGCAGGAAACTGATTTCAGGAGGTAGACTGGAATTGCATTGAAAGCAGAGGAAAAGAGGCAGAACGTCCACAATGATGCACTAGGCCAAAAAGGGCGTATGCGTTTTTTTCCTGAATATATTCAGGAAAAAACGCATACGCCCTTTTTGGCCAACCAAGCAAGCTTGCAAAGGAAATCTGCACTACAATGAAGTCTCACTTCCCCCCGGTCAAAAGGGCCATCTGAAAAAAGTGTAAAATCCAGAAAGGCAGGACAGGCCATGGAGAACTGGGAGCCTTGTTATGCTGAAGGGCGGGATGTAAATTGCCAACAAACACTCGGGAGAAGTGTATGGTGTTTCCTGAAACATCTAAAAAACAAAACAACAGAGCCTAGGGCACTTCCACTTATGGTCCTATAGCTTAGGGAAATTAAAGTCAAAAAGACACAGCCACCCCAAAGTTTCGAACGGCTCTGTTTACAAGAACCTCGTTTATAGTACTAGTTCAACATCGCAGAAAGTGAAAAATGGATAAAAAAGTTGTGGTATTTACTTACAAAGCAATATCACTCAGCAATGAAATCTGTGTCATCAGGACCTTAGCAGCACAATGAGTGGATTCAGGTATGATGATTCTAACTGAAATAAGTCACACAGAAAAAGAAACATCATAAGATATCAGTAATACACGGAATGGAAACTTGGCTACACAGGAACTGAATTACAGAACAGAACAGGGTCTCAAATTTACAAAACCAACTTATGCTTGCTTAAGGGGAAAGGTGAGTTGGGGTGCTGCATAAAACCAGAGATTGAAATGAGCACAGATAAAGTTCCTTAAGACAAATATGGAATAGACAAGAGCTACTCCTTGCTCAACGAAATGGACTCAACACCGCATATTAAACGCCTAAGAATGTACCTGACTAGTAAGTATCTTAAAACCTATGGATTGCTATGTCTCCGAAAGAGAATCAAGCATGTGTACAGGGGCATAAACGCAGCAGTGATAGGATTGGAGAGGTTCGGTGAGCAAATGAAGACCCTTTGAAGTCATATTGCATGGTACCCATTCCACGGGTTTCAAATACACAGGTTTAAGGTATTCTTCCTTCAGCTAAAACATGCATGTGGAACCCAAGTATGATCAACCATGTGAACGGGAGACGTGTTCAAATATGTCTCAGTTTTCCTCCCCTGGTACTCGGGTGCAACATTCCAGACGCTTTACTAACACTCTCCCCACTTGGAAAGTCAGCGCCTTTAACCTCCTGTTTGGCCCAGTTTGCAATTTCTGCGGAAGATGAACAGGAATAGCGAGAACCAATGAGAGACTAGCTGGAGGTGTCTGGACGGGCAAATTTAACTCTCATTTCCCACCAGGAAGAGGAAATAACCAAAGGCTCAGCATGCCGTGCCGGAACGAGATTAGGGCATGAAGACATCCTGCGGTGTTGCGGCCAGGTCACAAGAAAGCGAGTTGAAGAAAGGAGCTCAGGGGCACTGTAATTCACAAACCTGCAGAGTTATAAATGACAGCTATCGTCCAAAAATAGACTGAAGTAAGGCTGCCAAGAGGATTTGAAAGCGGGGCAGAATTGCAGGAAACCGATTTCAGGAGGTAGACTGGAATTGCATTGAAAGCATAGGAAAAGAGGCAGAACGTCCACAATGATGCACTTGGCCAAAAAGGGCGTATACGTTTTTTCCTGAATATATTCAGGAAAAAACGCATACGCCCTTTTTGGCCAACCAAGCAAGCTTGCAAAGGAAATCTGCACTACAATGAAGTCTCACTTCCCCCCGGTCAAAAGGGCCATCTGAAAAAAGTGTAAAATCCAGAAAGGCAGGACAGGCCATGGAGAACTGGGAGCCTTGTTATGCTGATGGGCGGGATGTAAATTGCCAACAACCACTCGGGAGAAGTGCATGGTGATTCCTGAAACATCTAAAAAACAAAGCAACAGAGCCTAGGGCACTTCCACTTATGGTCCTATAGCTTAGGGAAATTAAAATCAAAAAGACACAGCCACCCCAAAGTTTGGAACGGCTCTGTTTACAAGAACCTCGTTTACAGTACAAGTTCAACATCGCAGAAAGTGAAAAATGGATAAAGAACTTGTGGTACTTACGTACAATGCAGTATCACTCAGCAATGAAATCTATGTCATCAGGCCCGTAGCAGCATAATGAGTGGATTCAGGTACGATGATTCTAACTGAAATAAGTCACACAGAAAAAGAAACATCATAAGATATCACTAATACACGGAATGTAAACTTGGCTACACAGGAACTGAATTACAGAACAGAACAGGGTCTCAAATTTAGAAAACCAACTTATGCTTGCTTAAGGGTAAAGGTGAGTTGGGGTGCTGCATAAAACCAGAGATTGAAATGAGCACAGATAAAGTTCCTTAAGCCAAATATGGAATAGACAAGAGCTACTCCTTGCTCAACGAAATGGACTCAACACCGCATATTAAATGCCTAAGAATGTACCTGACCAGTAAGTATCTTAAAACCTATGGATTGCTATGTCTCCGAAAGAGAATCAAGCATGTGTACAGGGGCATAAACGCAGCAGTGATAGGATTGGAGAGGTTCGGTGAGCAAATGAAGACCCTTTGAAGTCATATTGCATGGTACCCATTCCACGGGTTTCAACTACCCAGGTTTTAGGTATTCTTCCTTCAGCTAAAACATGCATGTGGAACCTAGAGTATGATCAACCATGTGATCGGGAGACGTGTTCAAATATGTCTCAGTTTTCGTACCCTGCTACTCGGGTGCAACATTCCAGATGCTTTACTAACACTCTCCCCACTTGGAGAGTCAGTCCCTTTAACCTCCTGTTTGGCCCAGTTTGCAATTTCTGTGGAAGATGAACAGGAATAGCGAGAACCAATGAGAGACTAGCTGGAGGTGTCTGGATGGGCAAATTTAACTCTCATTTCCCACTAGGAAGAGGAATTAACCAAAGGCTCAGCATGCCGTGCCAGAACCAGATTAGGGCCTGAAGACATCCTGCGGTGTTGCGGCCAGGTCACAAGAAAGCGAGTTGAAGAAAGGAGCTCAGGGGCACTGTAATTCACAAACCTGCAGAGTTATAAATGACAGCTATCGTCCAAAAATAGACTGAAGTAAGGCTGCCAAGAGGACTTGAAAGCGGGGCAGAATTGCAGGAAACCGATTTCAGGAGGTAGACTGGAATTGCATTGAAAGCATAGGAAAAGAGGCAGAACGTCCACAATGATGCACTTGGCCAAAAAGGGCGTATGCGTTTTTTCCTGAATATATTCAGGAAAAAACGCATACGCCCTTTTTGGCCAACCAAGCAAGCTTGCAAAGGAAATCTGCACTACAATGAAGTCTCACTTCCCCCCGGTCAAAAGGGCCATCTGAAAAAAGTGTAAAATCCAGAAAGGCAGGACAGGCCATGGAGAACTGGGAGCCTTGTTATGCTGATGGGCGGGATGTAAATTGCCAACAGACACTCGGGAGAAGTGTATGGTGTTTCCTGAAACATCTAAAAAACAAAGCAACAGAGCCTAGGGCACTTCCACTTATGGTCCTATAGCTTAGGGAATTTAAAATCAAAAAGACACAGCCACCCCAAAGTTTGGAACGGCTCTGTTTACAAGAACCTCGTTTACAGTACAAGTTCAACATCGCAGAAAGTGAAAAATGGATAAAGAAGTTGTGGTATTTACTTACAAAGCAATATCACTCAGCAATGAAATCTGTGTCATCAGGCCCTTAGCAGCACAATGAGTGGATTCAGGTATGATGATTCTAACTGAAATAAGTCACACAGAAAAAGAAACATCATAAGATATCAGTAATACACGGAATGTAAACTTGGCTACACAGGAACTGAATTACAGAACAGAACAGGGTCTCAAATTTACAAAACCAACTTATGCTTGCTTAAGGGGAAAGGTGAGTTGGGGTGCTGCATAAAACCAGAGATTGAAATGAGCACAGATAAAGTTCCTTAAGCCAAATATGGAATAGACAAGAGCTACTCCTTGCTCAACGAAATGGACTCAACACCGCATATTAAACGCCTAAGAATGTACCTGACTAGTAAGTATCTTAAAACCTATGGATTGCTATGTCTCCGAAACAGAATCAAGCATGTGTACAGGGGCATAAACGCAGCAGTGGTAGGATTGGAGAGGTTCGGTGAGCAAATGAAGACCCTTTGAAGTCATATTGCATGGTACCCATTCCACGGGTTTCAACTACCCAGGTTTTAGGTATTCTTCCTTCAGCTAAAACATGCATGTGGAACCCAAGTATGATCAACCATGTGAACGGGAGACGTGTTCAAATATGTCTCAGTTTTCCTCCCCTGGTACTCGGGTGCAACATTCCAGACGCTTTACTAACACTCTCCCCACTTGGAAAGTCAGCGCCTTTAACCTCCTGTTTGGCCCAGTTTGCAATTTCTGCGGAAGATGAACAGGAATAGCGAGAACCAATGAGAGGCTAGCTGGAGGTGTCTGGACGGTCAAATTTAACTCTCATTTCCCACCAGGAAGAAGAAATAACCAAAGGCTCAGCGTGCCGTGCCGGAACCAGATTAGGGCCTGAAGCCATCCTGCGGTGTTGCGGCCAGCTCAAAAGAAAGCGAGTTGAAGAAAGGAGCTCAGGGGCACTGTAATTCACAAACCTGCAGAGTTATAAATGACAGCTATCGTCCAAAAATAGACTGAAGTAAGGCTGCCAAGAGGACTTGAAAGCGGGGCAGAATTGCAGGAAACCGATTTCAGGAGGTAGACTGGAATTGCATTGAAAGCATAGGAAAAGAGGCAGAACGTCCACAATGATGCACTTGGCCAAAAAGGGCGTATGCGTTTTTTTCCTGAATATATTCAGGAAAAAACGCATACGCCCTTTTTGGCCAACCAAGCAAGCTTGCAAAGGAAATCTGCACTACAATGAAGTCTCACTTCCCCCCGGTCAAAAGGGCCATCTGAAAAAAGTGTAAAATCCAGAAAGGCAGGACAGGCCATGGAGAACTGGGAGCCTTGTTATGCTGAAGGGCGGGATGTAAATTGCCAACAAACACTCGGGAGAAGTGTATGGTGTTTCCTGAAACATCTAAAAAACAAAGCAACAGAGCCTAGGGCACTTCCACTTATGGTCCTATAGCTTAGGGAAATTAAAATCAAAAAGACACAGCCACCCCAAAGTTTGGAACGGCTCTGTTTACAAGAACCTCGTTTACAGTACAAGTTCAACATCGCAAAAAGTGAAAAATGGATAAAGAACTTGTGGTACTTACGTACAATGCAGTATCACTCAGCAATGAAATCTATGTCATCAGGCCCGTAGCAGCATAATGAGTGGATTCAGGTACGATGATTCTAACTGAAATAAGTCACACAGAAAAAGAAACATCATAAGATATCACTAATACACGGAATGTAAACTTGGCTACACAGGAACTGAATTACAGAACAGAACAGGGTCTCAAATTTAGAAAACCAACTTATGCTTGCTTAAGGGTAAAGGTGAGTTGGGGTGCTGCATAAAACCAGTGATTGAAATGAGCACAGATAAAGTTCCTTAAGCCAAATATGGAATAGACAAGAGCTACTCCTTGCTCAACGAAATGGACTCAACACCCCATATTAAATGCCTAAGAATGTACCTGACTAGTAAGTATCTTAAAACCTATGGATTGCTATGTCTCCGAAAGAGAATCAAGCATGTGTACAGGGGCATAAACGCAGCAGTGATAGGATTGGAGAGGTTCGGTGAGCAAATGAAAACCCTTTGAAGTCATATTGCATGGTACCCATTCCACGGGTTTCAACTACCCAGGTTTAAGGTATTCTTCCTTCAGCTAAAACATGCATGTGGGACCTAGAGTATGATCAACCATGTGATCGGGAGACGTGTTCAAATATGTCTCAGTTTTCGTACACTGGTACTCGGGTGCAACATTCCAGACGCTTTACTAACACTCTCCCCACTTGGAACGTCAGCGCCTTTAACCTCCTGTTTGTACCAGTTTGCAATTTCTGCGGAAGATGAACAGGAATAGTGAGAACCAATGAGAGGCTAGCTGGAGGTGTCTGGACGGGCAAATTTAACTCTCATTTCCCACCAGGAAGAGGAAATAACCAAAGGCTCAGCGTGCCGTGCCGGAACCAGATTAGGGCCTGAAGCCATCCTGCGGTGTTGTGGCCAGCTCAAAAGAAAGCGAGTTGAAGAAAGGAGCTCAGGGGCACTGTAATTCACAAACCTGCAGAGTTATAAATGACAGCTATCGTCCAAAAATAGACTGAAGTAAGGCTGCCAAGAGGACTTGAAAGTGGGGCAGAATTGCAGGAAACCGATTTCAGGAGGTAGACTGGAATTGCATTGAAAGCATAGGAAAAGAGGCAGAACGTCCACAATGATGCACTTGGCCAAAAAGGGCGTATGCGTTTTTTCCTGAATATATTCAGGAAAAAACGCATACGCCCTTTTTGGTCAACCAAGCAAGCTTGCAAAGGAAATCTGCACTACAATGAAGTCTCACTTCCCCCCGGTCAAAAGGGCCATCTGAAAAAAGTGTAAAATCCAGAAAGGCAGGACAGGCCATGGAGAACTGGGAGCCTTGTTATGCTGAAGGGGGGGATGTAAATTGCCAACAAAACTCGGGAGAAGTGTATGGTGTTTCCTGAAACATCTAAAAAACAAAGCAACAGAGCCTAGGGCACTTCCACTTATGGTCCTATAGCTTAGGGAATTTAAAATCAAAAAGACACAGCCACCCCAAAGTTTCGAACGGCTCTGTTTACAAGAACCTCGTTTACAGTAGACGTTCAACATCGCAGAAAGTGAAAAATGGATAAAGAACTTGTGGTACTTACGTACAATGCAGTATCACTCAGCAATGAAATCTATGTCATCAGGCCCGTAGCAGCATAATGAGTGGATTCAGGTATGATGATTCTAACTGAAATAAGTCACACAGAAAAAGAAACATCATAAAATATCACTAATACACGGAATGTAAACTTGGCTACACAGGAACTGAATTACAGAACAGAACAGGGTCTCAAATTTAGAAAACCAACTTATGCTTGCTTAAGGGGAAAGGTGAGTTGGGGTGCTGCATAAAACCAGAGATTGAAATGAGCACAGATAAAGTTCCTTAAGCCAAATATGGAATAGACAAGAGCTACTCCTTGCTCAACGAAATGGACTCAACACCGCATATTAAACGCCTAAGAATGTACCTGACTAGTAAGTATCTTAAAACCTATGGATTGCTATGTCTCCGAAACAGAATCAAGCATGTGTACAGGGGCATAAACGCAGCAGTGGTAGGATTGGAGAGGTTCGGTGAGCAAATGAAGACCCTTTGAAGTCATATTGCATGGTACCCATTCCACGGGTTTCAACTACCCAGGTTTTAGGTATTCTTCCTTCAGCTAAAACATGCATGTGGAACCCAAGTATGATCAACCATGTGAACGGGAGACGTGTTCAAATATGTCTCAGTTTTCCTCCCCTGGTACTCGGGTGCAACATTCCAGACGCTTTACTAACACTCTCCCCACTTGGAAAGTCAGCGCCTTTAACCTCCTGTTTGGCCCAGTTTGCAATTTCTGCGGAAGATGAACAGGAATAGCGAGAACCAATGAGAGGCTAGCTGGAGGTGTCTGGACGGGCAAATTTAACTCTCATTTCCCACCAGGAAGAAGAAATAACCAAAGGCTCAGCGTGCCGTGCCGGAACCAGATTAGGGCCTGAAGCCATCCTGCGGTGTTGCGGCCAGCTCAAAAGAAAGCGAGTTGAAGAAAGGAGCTCAGGGGCACTGTAATTCACAAACCTGCAGAGTTATAAATGACAGCTATCGTCCAAAAATAGACTGAAGTAAGGCTGCCAAGAGGACTTGAAAGCGGGGCAGAATTGCAGGAAACCGATTTCAGGAGGTAGACTGGAATTGCATTGAAAGCATAGGAAAAGAGGCAGAACGTCCACAATGATGCACTTGGCCAAAAAGGGCGTATGCGTTTTTTTCCTGAATATATTCAGGAAAAAACGCATACGCCCTTTTTGGTCAACCAAGCAAGCTTGCAAAGGAAATCTGCACTACAATGAAGTCTCACTTCCCCCCGGTCAAAAGGGCCATCTGAAAAAAGTGTAAAATCCAGAAAGGCAGGACAGGCCATGGAGAACTGGGAGCCTTGTTATGCTGAAGGGGGGGATGTAAATTGCCAACAAAACTCGGGAGAAGTGTATGGTGTTTCCTGAAACATCTAAAAAACAAAGCAACAGAGCCTAGGGCACTTCCACTTATGGTCCTATAGCTTAGGGAATTTAAAATCAAAAAGACACAGCCACCCCAAAGTTTCGAACGGCTCTGTTTACAAGAACCTCGTTTACAGTAGAAGTTCAACATCGCAGAAAGTGAAAAATGGATAAAGAACTTGTGGTACTTACGTACAATGCAGTATCACTCAGCAATGAAATCTATGTCATCAGGCCCGTAGCAGCATAATGAGTGGATTCAGGTATGATGATTCTAACTGAAATAAGTCACACAGAAAAAGAAACATCATAAGATATCACTAATACACGGAATGTAAACTTGGCTACACAGGAACTGAATTACAGAACAGAACAGGGTCTCAAATTTAGAAAACCAACTTATGCTTGCTTAAGGGTAAAGGTGAGTTGGGGTGCTGCATAAAACCAGAGATTGAAATGAGCACAGATAAAGTTCCTTAAGCCAAATATGGAATAGACAAGAGCTACTCCTTGCTCAACGAAATGGACTCAACACCGCATATTAAATGCCTAAGAATGTACCTGACTAGTAAGTATCTTAAAACCTATGGATTGCTATGTCTCCGAAAGAGAATCAAGCATGTGTACAGGGGCATAAACGCAGCAGTGATAGGATTGGAGAGGTTCGGTGAGCAAATGAAGACCCTTTGAAGTCATATTGCATGGTACCCATTCCACGGGTTTCAACTACCCAGGTTTAAGGTATTCTTCCTTCAGCTAAAACATGCATGTGGAACCTAGAGTATGATCAACCATGTGATCGGGAGACGTGTTCAAATATGTCTCAGTTTTCGTACCCTGGTACTCGGGTGCAACATTCCAGACGCTTTACTAACACTCTCCCCACTTGGAGAGTCAGTCCCTTTAACCTCCTGTTTGGCCCAGTTTGCAATTTCTGTGGAAGATGAACAGGAATAGCGAGAACCAATGAGAGACTAGCTGGAGGTGTCTGGATGGGCAAATTTAACTCTCATTTCCCACCAGGAAGAGGAAATAACCAAAGGCTCAGCGTGTCGTGCCAGAACAAGATTAAGGCCTGAAGCCATCCTGCGGTGTTGCGGCCAGGTCACAAGAAAGCGAGTTGAAGAAAGGAGCTCAGGGGCACTGTAATTCACAAACCTGCAGAGTTATAAATGACAGCTATCGTCCAAAAATAGACTGAAGTAAGGCTGCCAAGAGGACTTGAAAGCGGGGCAGAATTGCAGGAAACCGATTTCAGGAGGTAGACTGGAATTGCATTGAAAGCATAGGAAAAGAGGCAGAACGTCCACAATGATGCACTTGGCCAAAAAGGGCGTATGCGTTTTTTCCTGAATATATTCAGGAAAAAACGCATACGCCCTTTTTGGCCAACCAAGCAAGCTTGCAAAGGAAATCTGCACTACAATGAAGTCTCACTTCCCCCCGGTCAAAAGGGCCATCTGAAAAAAGTGTAAAATCCAGAAAGGCAGGACAGGCCATGGAGAACTGGGAGCCTTGTTATGCTGATGGGCGGGATGTAAATTGCAAACAACCACTCGGGAGAAGTGTATGGTGTTTCCTGAAACATCTAAAAAACAAAGCAACAGAGCCTAGGGCACTTCCACTTATGGTCCTATAGCTTAGGGAATTTAAAATCAAAAAGACACAGCCACCCCAAAGTTTCGAACGGCTCTGTTTACAAGAACCTCGTTTACAGTACAAGTTCAACATCGCAGAAAGTGAAAAATGGATAAAAAAGTTGTGGTATTTACTTACAAAGCAATATCACTCAGCAATGAAATCTGTGTCATCAGGACCTTAGCAGCACAATGAGTGGATTCAGGTATGATGATTCTAACTGAAATAAGTCACACAGAAAAAGAAACATCATAAGATATCAGTAATACATGGAATGGAAACTTGGCTACACAGGAACTGAATTACAGAACAGAACAGGGTCTCAAATTTAGAAAACCAACTTATGCTTGCTTAAGGGTAAAGGTGAGTTGGGGTGCTGCATAAAACCAGAGATTGAAATGAGCACAGATAAAGTTCCTTAAGCCAAATATGGAATAGACAAGAGCTACTCCTTGCTCAACGAAATGGACTCAACACCGCATATTAAACGCCTAAGAATGTACCTGACTAGTAAGTATCTTAAAACCTATGGATTGCTATGTCTCCGAAAGAGAATCAAGCATGTGTACAGGGGCATAAACGCAGCAGTGATAGGATTGGAGAGGTTCGGTGAGCAAATGAAGACCCTTTGAAGTCATATTGCATGGTACCCATTCCACGGGTTTCAAATACCCAGGTTTAAGGTATTCTTCCTTCAGCTAAAACATGCATGTGGAACCCAAGTATGATCAACCATGTGAACGGGAGACGTGTTCAAATATGTCTCAGTTTTCCTCCCCTGGTACTCGGGTGCAACATTCCAGACGCTTTACTAACAGTCTCCCCACTTGGAGAGTCAGCGTCTTTAACCTCCTGTTTGGCCCAGTTTGCAATTTCTTGGAAGATGAACAGGAATAGCGAGAACCAATGAGAGACTAGCTGGAGGTGTCTGGACGGGCAAATTTAACTCTCATTTCCCACCAGGAAGAGGAAATAACCAAAGGCTCAGCGTGCCGTACCGGAACCAGATTAGGGCCTGAAGCCATCCTGCGGTGTTGCGGCCAGGTCACAAGAAAGCGAGTTGAAGAAAGGAGCTCAGGGGCACTGTAATTCACAAACCTGCAGAGTTATAAATGACAGCTATCGTCCAAAAATAGACTGAAGTAAGGCTGCCAAGAGGACTTGAAAGCGGGGCAGAATTGCAGGAAACCGATTTCAGGAGGTAGACTGGAATTGCATTGAAAGCATAGGAAAAGAGGCAGAACGTCCACAATGATGCACTTGGCCAAAAAGGGCGTATGCGTTTTTTCCTGAATATATTCAGGAAAAAACGCATACGCCCTTTTTGGCCAACCAAGCAAGCTTGCAAAGGAAATCTGCACTACAATGAAGTCTCACTTCCCCCCGGTCAAAAGGGCAATCTGAAAAAAGTGTAAAATCCAGAAAGGCAGGACAGGCCATGGAGAACTGGGAACCTTGTTATGCTGATGGGCGGGATGTAAATTGCCAACAGACATTCGGGAGAAGTGTATGGTGTTTCCTGAAACATCTAAAAAACAAAGCAACAGAGCCTAGGGCACTTCCACTTATGGTCCTATAGCTTAGGGAAATTAAAATCAAAAAGACACAGCCACCCCAAAGTTCGGAACGGCTCTGTTTACAAGAACCTCGTTTACAGTACAAGTTCAACATCGCAGAAAGTGAAAAATGGATAAAGAAGTTGTGGTATTCACTTACAAAGCAATATCACTCAGCAATGAAATCTATGTCATCAGGCCCTTAGCAGCACAATGAGTGGATTCAGGTATGATGATTCTAACTGAAATAAGTCACACAGAAAAAGAAACATCATAAGATATCAGTAATACACGGAATGGAAACTTGGCTACACAGGAACTGAATTACAGAACAGAACGGGGTCTCAAATTTAGAAAACCAACTTATGCTTGCTTAAGGGGAAAGGTGAGTTGGGGTGCTGCATAAAACCAGAGATTGAAATGAGCACAGATAAAGTTCCTTAAGCCAAATATGGAATAGACAAGAGCTACTCCTTGCTCAATGAAATGGACTCAACACCGCATATTAAACGCCTAAGAATGTACCTGACTAGTAAGTATCTTAAAACCTATGGATTGCTATGTCTCCGAAAGAGAATCAAGCATGTGTACAGGGGCATAAACGCAGCAGTGATAGGATTGGAGAGGTTCGGTGAGCAAATGAAGACCCTTTGAAGTCATATTGCATGGTACCCATTCCACGGGTTTCAACTACCCAGGTTTTAGGTATTCTTCCTTCAGCTAAAACATGCATGTGGAACCCAAGTATGATCAACCATGTGAACGGGAGACGTGTTCAAATATGTCTCAGTTTTCCTCCCCTGGTACTCGGGTGCAACATTCCAGACGCTTTACTAACACTCTCCCCACTTGGAAAGTCAGCGCCTTTAACCTCCTGTTTGGCCCAGTTTGCAATTTCTGCGGAAGATGAACAGGAATAGCGAGAACCAATGAGAGACTAGCTGGAGGTGTCTGGACGGGCAAATTTAACTCTCATTTCCCACCAGGAAGAGGAATTAACCAAAGGCTCAGCGTGCCGTACCGGAACCAGATTAGGGCCTGAAGCCATCCTGCGGTGTTGCGGCCAGCTCAAAAGAAAGCGAGTTGAAGAAAGGAGCTCAGGGGCACTGTAATTCACAAACCTGCAGAGTTATAAATGACAGCTATCGTCCAAAAATAGACTGAAGTAAGGCTGCCAAGAGGACTTGAAAGCGGGGCAGAATTGCAGGAAACCGATTTCAGGAGGTAGACTGGAATTGCATTGAAAGCATAGGAAAAGAGGCAGAACGTCCACAATGATGCACTTGGCCAAAAAGGGCGTATGCGTTTTTTCCTGAATATATTCAGGAAAAAACGCATACGCCCTTTTTGGCCAACCAAGCAAGCTTGCAAAGGAAATCTGCACTACAATGAAGTCTCACTTCCCCCCGGTCAAAAGGGCCATCTGAAAAAAGTGTAAAATCCAGAAAGGCAGGACAGGCCATGGAGAACTGGGAGCCTTGTTATGCTGATGGGCGGGATGTAAATTGCCAACAACCACTCGGGAGAAGTGTATGGTGTTTCTTGAAACATCTAAAATACAAAGCAACAGAGCCTAGGGCACTTCCACTTATGGTCCTATAGCTTAGGGAATTTAAAATCAAAAAGACACAGCCACCCCAAAGGTTGGAACGGCTCTGTTTACAAGAACCTCGTTTACAGTACAAGTTCAACATCGCAGAAATTGAAAAATGGATAAAGAAGTTGTGGTATTTACTTACAAAGCAATATCACTCAGCAATGAAATCTGTGTCATCAGGCCCTTAGCAGCACAATGAGTGGATTCAGGTATGATGATTCTAACTGAAATAAGTCACACAGAAAAAGAAACATCATAAGATATCAGTAATACACGGAATGTAAACTTGGCTACACAGGAACTGAATTACAGAACAGAACAGGGTCTCAAATTTAGAAAACCAACTTATGCTTGCTTAAGGGGAAAGGTGAGTTGGGGTGCTGCATAAAACCAGAGATTGAAATGAGCACAGATAAAGTTCCTTAAGCCAAATATGGAATAGACAAGAGCTACTCCTTGCTCAACGAAATGGACTCAACACCGCATATTAAACGCCTAAGAATGTACCTGACTAGTAAGTATCTTAAAACCTATGGATTGCTATGTCTCCGAAAGAGAATCAAGCATGTGTACAGGGGCATAAACGCAGCAGTGATAGGATTGGAGAGGTTCGGTGAGCAAATGAAGACCCTTTGAAGTCATATTGCATGGTACCCATTCCACGGGTTTCAAATACCCAGGTTTAAGGTATTCTTCCTTCAGCTAAAAGATGCATGTGGAACCCAAGTATGATCAACCATGTGAACGGGAGACGTGTTCAAATATGTCTCAGTTTTCCTCCCCTGGTACTCGGGTGCAACATTCCAGACGCTTTACTAACAGTCTCCCCACTTGGAGAGTCAGCGTCTTTAACCTCCTGTTTGGCCCAGTTTGCAATTTCTTGGAAGATGAACAGGAATAGCGAGAACCAATGAGAGACTAGCTGGAGGTGTCTGGACTGGCAAATTTAACTCTCATTTCCCACCAGGAAGAGGAAATAACCAAAGGCTCAGCGTGCCGTACCGGAACCAGATTAGGGCCTGAAGCCATCCTGCGGTGTTGCGGCCAGGTCACAAGAAAGCGAGTTGAAGAAAGGAGCTCAGGGGCACTGTAATTCACAAACCTGCAGAGTTATAAATGACAGCTATCGTCCAAAAATAGACTGAAGTAAGGCTGCCAAGAGGACTTGAAAGCGGGGCAGAATTGCAGGAAACCGATTTCAGGAGGTAGACTGGAATTGCATTGAAAGCATAGGAAAAGAGGCAGAACGTCCACAATGATGCACTTGGCCAAAAAGGGCGTATGCGTTTTTTCCTGAATATATTCAGGAAAAAACGCATACGCCCTTTTTGGCCAACCAAGCAAGCTTGCAAAGGAAATCTGCACTACAATGAAGTCTCACTTCCCCCCGGTCAAAAGGGCAATCTGAAAAAAGTGTAAAATCCAGAAAGGCAGGACAGGCCATGGAGAACTGGGAACCTTGTTATGCTGATGGGCGGGATGTAAATTGCCAACAGACATTCGGGAGAAGTGTATGGTGTTTCCTGAAACATCTAAAAAACAAAGCAACAGAACCTAGGGCACTTCCACTTATGGTCCTATAGCTTAAGGAAATTAAAATCAAAAAGACACAGCCACCCCAAAGTTTGGAACGGCTCTGTTTACAAGAACCTCGTTTACAGTACAAGTTCAACATCGCAGAAAGTGAAAAATGGATAAAGAAGTTGTGGTATTTACTTACAAAGCAATATCACTCAGCAATGAAATCTATGTCATCAGGCCCTTAGCAGAACAATGAGTGGATTCAGGTATGATGATTCTAACTGAAATAAGTCACACAGAAAAAGAAACATCATAAGATATCAGTAATACACGGAATGTAAACTTGGCTACACAGGAACTGAATTACAGAACAGAACGGGGTCTCAAATTTAGAAAACCAACTTATGCTTGCTTAAGGGGAAAGGTGAGTTGGGGTGCTGCATAAAACCAGAGATTGAAATGAGCACAGATAAAGTTACTTAAGCCAAATATGGAATAGACAAGAGCTACTCCTTGCTCAACGAAATGGACTCAACACCGCATATTAAACGCCTAAGAATGTACCTGACTAGTAAGTATCTTAAAACCTATGGATTGCTATGTCTCCGAAAGAGAATCAAGCATGTCTACAGGGGCATGAATGCAGCAGTGATAGGATTGGAGAGGTTCGGTGAGCAAATGAAGACCCTTTGAAGTCATATTGCATGGTACCCATTACACGGGTCTCAACTCTCCAGGTTTAAGGTATTCTTCCTTCAGCTAAAACATGCATGTGGATCCCCGCGTATGATCAACCGTGTGAACGGGAGACGTGTTCAAATATGTCTCAGTTTTCCTCCCCTGGTACTCGGGTGCAGCATTCCAGACCCTTTACTAACACTCTCCCGACTTGGAGAGTCAGCGCCTTTAACCTCCTGTTTGGCCCAGTTTGCAATTTCTGCGTAAGATGAACAGGAATAGGGAGAACCAATGAGAGACTAGCTGGAGGTGTCTGGACGGGCAAATTTAACTCTCATTTCCCACCAGGAAGGGAAATAACCAAAGGCTCAGCGTGCCGTGCCGGAACCAGATTAGGGCCTGAAGCCATCCTGCGGTGTTGCGGCCAGCTCAAAAGAAAGCGAGTTGAAGAAAGGAGCTCAGGGTCTCTGTAATTCACAAACCTGCAGAGTTATAAATGACAGCTATCGTCCAAAAATATACTGAAGTAAGGCTGCCAAGAGGACTTGAAAGCGGGGCAGAATTGCAGGATACCGATTTCAGGAGGTAGACTGGAATTGCATTGAAAGCATAGGAAAAGAGGCAGAACGTCCACAATGATGCACTTTGCCAAAAGGGCGTATGCGTTTTTTCCTGAATATATTCAGGAAAAAACGCATACGCCCTTTTTGGCCAACCAAGCAAGCTTGCAAAGGAAATCTGCACTACAATGAAGTCTCACTTCCCCCCGGTCAAAAGGGCCATCTGAAAAAAGTGTAAAACCCAGAAAGGCAGGACAGGCCATGGAGAACTGGGAGCCTTGTTATGCTGATGGGCGGGATGTAAATTGCCAACAGACACTCGGGAGATGTGTATGGTGTTTCCTGAAACATCTAAAAAACAAAGCAACAGAGCCTAGGGCACTTCCACTTATGGTCCTATAGCTTAGGGAAATTAATATCAAAAAGACACAGCAACCCCAAAATTTGGGATGGCTCTTTTTACAGAAATCTCTTCTACGGCACAAGTTAAATATCCCAGAGAGCAAATAATGGATAAAGAAGTTGCGGTACTTATGTACAACAGAATACCACTCAGCAATGAAATCTATGTCACCAGGCCCGTACCAGCATAATGAGTGCATTGAGGCATGATGATTCTAAGTGAAATAAGTCACACAGAAAAAGAAACATCATAAGGTATCACTAATACACGGAATGTGAACTTGGCTACACATGAACTGAATTACAAAACAGAACAGGGTCTCAAGTTTAGAAAACCAACTTATGCCTGCTTAAGGGGGAAGGTGAGTTGGGGTGCTGCATAAAAGCAGAGTTTGAAATTAGCACAGATACCGTTCCATAAGCCAAATATGTAATAGACAAGAGCTACCCCTTGCTCAACGAAATGGATTCAACAATGAGGTATCACCTCACACCTGGTAGAATAGGCATCATTGAAAATCTACAAACAAAAAATGCTGGAAAGGGTGTGGAGAAAAAGAACCCTCTTCCACTATTGTTGGGAATATAAATTGATACAGTCATTATGGAGAACAATATGGAATTTCTTAAGAAACTAACAATAGAATTACCATATGATACAGCAATCCCAGTACTGGACATATACCCAGACAAAACCATAAATCAAAAAGAGTCATTCACCGCAATGTTCATTGCATCACTATTTACAATATCGAGGTAATGGAAGCAACCTAAATGCCCACAGACAGACGAATGCATAAAGCTGTGGTACATATATAAAATGGAATATTACTAAGCCATGAAAAGGAATGAAATTGGGTCATTTGTAGAGACGTCGATGGATCTAGAGACTGTCATACAGAGTGAAGTAAGTCAGAAAGAGAAAAACAAATCTTGTATATTCATGCATATATGTGGAACCTAGAAAAACTGTACAGATTAACCATTTTGCAAGGCATAAATAGAGCAACAGATGTAGACAACAAACGTATGGACAACAAGGGGGGAAAGCTGTTGGGGGGGTGGTGGTGGGAGGAGTTGAGAGACTGGGATTGGCATGTATACATTTATATGTATAAAATAGATAACCAATAAGAACCTGCTGTATAAAAATATAAAATAAAATTCAAAATTAAAAAGAAGTAAAATTTAAAAAATAAAACAGAAAAAACAATTATTCCCTGCACATACATGTATTTATATGAATAAATTATTTCCATGCTTATATCTGTAAATACAAAAAAGAGGAATAAAATCTACCTTGAACCAAAAACGAAAAAGAGAAAAAAAACACAGAACCCACCAGTTACACAGAGGAAAACCGTATCAGGGCACTTGCTCCAGTTGTAAACAATTCTGAAGTTGGTCAGTGGTGGGGAATCGTCTCCCATTCAGCCAGCAGCCCCCACGCAACAAGCGTCCTCATTGCAAAGCTGGGGCACCGTGCTGAGGCATCTGTGAGTAAACGTGAGCTGAGCCCCAGGCCAGTTGCTGCTGAACTATTCCCACCCGTCCCAGGTAAAACACCTGAATATATACAAGGACTTGAAAGCCTAGAGGAAGGGCCATAGAGCCACACGAGTGACAGCATGCCGGCCGACTTGGTGCCTGCAGGCCAGCCAGGATGGTCCTGGCCCTGGGTGCTCTTCTGGAAGATTTCCATTTCCCTGCCTGAGATACCCGTCCTGTCCCTGCCCCCACTGCTTTTTTCCTTCCTCACCTCTGCCCAGGGAGAAATTCCAGCAGCAGGTATGGGTGACACATCCTCTTCTTTAGCAGGTGGCAGCCTGGCAACTGCTGCAGAAAGTCCAGCAGAGCCCCACTCACACTGGGCCACCCACAAAGCCGTGGCCTCTCACTCCCTCCCACCAGCCCAGCCCCGAGACTGCTGACAGGGCAGAGAAAATGGCGTCAGGCACGGCTGCAGGGGCTCTTGCTGCCTGGAGTGGTATTTATATTGATCTCAACCCAGGCACACCTGGGGAGGGCTGGCCGGCACGGTAAGGCTGCCCAGGTCAGCCAATCATCACCCCTCAGGGGCTCACAGTTGCAGAAAATGGAACTTGCTGAACCGGCCAGGTCCAAGGAACAGGTGTGGGCTCCTGAGAGTCAGGATAGACAAGGGGCTGCAGCTTTGGCTTGTTTTCTAATCATTTTATCTGGCCCATGAGTGGGAGACAACTTCAAGAAAACCCTCTCCTAATGAGAGGAACCCAGGAGTCAGGGAGAGGAGGGGTGGGTGGTGGTTGGAGACAGAGGCCTGGTGCCCCGGGTGCAGTGGAAGTCTCTGGAAGACCAGGTGGAGGGAGGCCTCACGGAGTGATGCCCAGGGTCACAGACCTGTCGCAGCTGCTGTTTGTTAGTTCAAGTCCTGCTCTGAGGTGCTCTGTGTCAGCTCTGAGCGACAGGTGAGCTGGGGGTGCTCTGCAATGAGGGCTATGTGCACGGTTCCTGTGTGCCCAGCCCTGCCACGGTACCTGCAAGGGTAGCTCTGTATCCTGGGAGGGGCCTGACCACGAGAGCCCCGTGGGCTGGGGTGGGGGTGGGGTACCTGCCCAGGTGAGCTCCATATTCTGGGATTGGTCTGACCACGAGAGCCCCATGGGCTGCTGGGGACCTGGTAAAGGATGTCAGGACAGTCAGTGAAGCCACCGAGGATATACCTCCAGTTGCTCCTAATTCCTACACCCTGCTGGTCATTCTACCAACCACCAGGACATGGTATTCTGTATTAGTCTTCAATGATGCCTTCTTTTGTATTCCATTAGTCCCAGAGTCACAAGAAATTTTGGCTTGTGAGTGGCAGGACTCAACATACAACTAAAACAATACTTCCGGGCCGTCTGGCCCCAAGGGTGCAAAAATTCCCACACCATCTTTGGGGAAAGCTTAGCTAAAGACCTAAAAGTTCTACCTCTGGAAAAGAAAACCCTCCTTCAGTATGCAGACGACATTCTGATCACCAGCCCTACTAAGGAGGCCTCTGAACTACCAAGCCAATAAAGGATAGAAGTTGTCCAAGAAAAAGCTCAAATATCACAGACTGCGGTGACCTGCCTGGGCTTCATTCTCACAGAAGGTCAGAGAAGCCCATCCCAGGAAAGGGAAGAAACCATTTTCAGCCTTACCCCTTTCTAAAACTAGAAGACAGCTTAGGGGTTCCTGGGGAGGCCAGGGTTTGCTGCTTCTGGATCCCTAGCTACAGTCTACTAGCTGGGCCTCTATATGAAACACTGAAAGGAAAAGATGATGATCCTTTTGAATAGAATCCAGAAGTGGCCTTTCAAGAATGGAAAGAGCAGTCAATTCAGACCCTTGCCCTGGAACTCCCTAATTTAGCTAAACCCTTTGACCTTTACATTCCCGGTGAAAGGTGAATCGCCATTGGAGAATTAGTGCAAAAACTGGGACCACTTGAAATGGAACAATGCAAGAATGCCATCCAGGTAGGATAAACTACGGTCACTAAGGGGCTTGGCCCACTGCCACATCTGGCCAAGATACTGGCGGTATCTAAAAACCTGGAAATCAGCAGCCCAAAAGGCCACCTCCCTCCTAAGGGAAAAGGACCCCACATGGTGATCCTAACCACCAACCATGCCCTGAAGTTGCAGGGTTCGCTCCGTGGGCACACCGACCTCGAGTGAGGAGGCCCTCCAACTCCAACATCCAGAGAGATAACCGGGGGCAACAGGGCACCATGATGACTCGTGTGAACATCACTTGACCTGGAGTTTCTCTCATAAAACAACAAGAGTGTGTCCCAAAAGAGTAGACTACTGCTTGCAGGACTTACTGCACCCAGAGGGGAGCTAATAATCTTGGCAGGGGAACAGTATACCACACTGTCACCATAGAAAAGCCTACAGACACCGTGATGATGGTGGCCAATAAGACCGGCTGGACTCCTGTTTACTTCAAAAGGCTGTTGACTCAGTAGCCATCATGGTCCTTGATCACCACTGACCCTGGACTGTCTGGGAGTTGAGCGGGCAGGGCTCTGACACCTGGTGCTGTTTGTACGTTAATTCAGGGGCCTAACTGAAGAAAGCGCAGACTACTGGTCAGAGCATCTAGGCTGGCAGAGACGGTCAGCCTAAGGTGGCCGAACAAATGTGGGGCGGGGTGAAACCGGCCCCCACAGCGTCTCTGCACATCTCTTTCCTGGACCCTTAAAGGTCATTAGAATCTATAACACTTCCAATGCTGGTGCTCAGGTGGACGAGCAGGGAGGCAGGGGTCCTGGGGACAATCAACGTCACCGGGAGGCTGCTGGGGAGAAGCTCTGACCCTCGCCCCAGGGTATGAGGGCTCCCAACTCAGCACTCAGCAGTTACAGAAGAAGGGTCTGCACCCTCAGCACTCCAAGAATGAGGAACGGGACAAAAGGCAGAGGAGGGGTTTGTCCCCAGCAAAGCCCATTAAAAATCCCTGGGAGATAAAAATAGAATCTGGGCAATAAAGTCAAGTCTAACCTTTTTTATCCTTTGTGCTTTGTCTAATTTCACGTGCTCCTAGGGTCCCGCATGCAGAGGTTCCACACCCGGCACTTCAGACCAGATTTCCTAGTGCAGAATGGCTGGGTCGACACCTCAGCTCCTGGGGCCCAGTGCAGACTCCACGATATAGAGCCTGAGCTACAGCCAACCCGGCCCTCGAGAGCTCCGCCGCCTCCCTCCCTCCCACTGACTCTGACAGGATCTCTACACAGCAGCCCAGCCCACAGCCCACGGGGTAGTGCATGCTCTCACCTCTCCATTCTCTGATCAAAATATAAAGTTTCCTTTGCTTGTGAACCAAACTCAGTCTCGATCTGTTGGCCCCAATGACACTGGGCAGGGGGACACTTGTTGGGGTCCACTCTGGAGGATCAGTAACAGAAATTGAGACTATTGTAACCTCAATGAACAGATGTGTGAGCCAAACTGTAGTTAACATAGAACAGTGTATAAGGCTCGGGTAAAATAAGATGTTTTTAACACTTCCATTTGATATTTCCATCACTTTTTATAAGCAAGTTCAGTGAAAAGGTTTGTCTTATTTGTCAGGTCAATATTAGAGAAACGAAGTGATTTCTTTCCAAGGATGTACAGCTAATAATCTTGGTTAAACCTTCAATCTTGTTTTAAATGCTTTTCCATTGAAAATGATACCTCTCTTTCAGCTCCCCCATTTCTGAGAAGTATAAAATCTTATAATTTATTATTACCAAAGGGGAAAGGTGGGAGGAGGGATAAATTAACAGTTTGGAATGAACACATACACACTGCTATGTATAAAATAGATCATCAACAAGGAACTACTGTATAGCACAGGGAACTACACTCAACATTTTGCAATAACCTATAAGGGGAAATAATCTGAAAAAGAATAGATATTTTTATTGACATCATCTATCAATGACAGTTAAAGTGTAGCCTAAGGGAAGCTGGTGGTGAGTGCTTCTGACCCTGAAGACTTCAATCATCTAAAGTTTGGACTCTGCCTACTTCCCAAGGCCCTTAATGAACATATGTGTAGCCGTAGCTTAAAAACTTCCCCAGTTTGGGTTTCGGGGAGACACTGATTTTGAAAAAGCCCTGGTGTTCTCCTTACATGAATGGGACTCTTCCTACTGCTAAAACATGTCTGTCACACCCAGAGGATGGTATACCGTCTGATCGGGAAGAGTTTGGAAAAGGCATCTCATCTCCTCATCTCCTGGTGCTCGGGTTCACCCCTCCAGCGTCTTTACTAACAGTCTCCCCACTTGGAGATGTCAGCACTGTCAACATCCTGTTGCGTACAGTTTGGAATTTGTCCAGAGGATGAAGCGGAAGGATGAGGAACAATGAGAGACAAGTCCTAGGTGTTCAGACAGGCACATGTCACTCTAATTTCCAATCAGGAAGACGAATTGACCAAAGGCTAGGGTTGCCCATGGAAACAGTATAGGGCTTGAGGAAATCCCGCTGCTTTGTGGCCAGTTCCCATAAACACGAGTTGAACAATGGAACTCAGGGGCAGTAAAATTCACAAAACTGCAGAGTTGAAAATATCCATCACTGAAAAATGTCTTGAGGAAAGTCAGAGAAAAGGACTTGTAAGCAAGGGAGAATGGCAGGAAAGGGATTTGAGGAGGTAGAAAGGACTCGCCATTAAGCACAAGAAAAGGAGCTGAACATTGCCAACATTGCAGTTGGCCAAAAAGGGTGTATGCGTTCTTTTCTGTATATATTCAAGAAAAGGGCATACACTTTTTTAGCCAACCAAACAGGTGGGCACTGGAAGTCAATACTACAAAAGATATCACTTCGCATCAGTCAGAAGAGCCATCCTCATAAAGCGTAAACAACAGAAATGCAGGACAGGGCAACGAGAAGAGGGAGCCCTGTGAGACTTATAGTGGAAATGTATATTGCCAACGGCCATTCTGGAGAAGTGTATTGTGTTTACTAAAGCATCTAAAAAATGAGCTACAGAGCATAGGGCACTTGCACTCATGGGCGTATATCTTGGGAAAAACAAAAATCGAGAGGACACAGGCACCCCAATGTTTACCCCCTCTCTGTTTAAAAGATCCTCGACTAGGATATAACTTAAATGTCTCTGGAGGGAAAAAATGTGGTACTTAGGTAGAGTGGAATATTATTCAGCCTGGAAATCAATGAAATATGGCCAGTTGTAACAACTCCGGAGGAGTTACGTATGATCATTCTAAGTGACAGAATTCAAAAAGAAAAAGACACATATCATAAGATATCACTTAAAGGTGGAATCCAAAATGGCTACACATGAAATAAATTACAAAACAAAAACATAGTCAAATATGTAGAAAACACGCATAAGGCTGCTAAACGGGAAAGGTGGGGAGGGGTGAGGCATCATCCAGGAGGTTGAAATTAGCAAAGATACCATTCCAAATACCAAACTGATAATCAACAAGGCCTACACTGTAGCTAAAAGAACTGCACTCAGCACACTCAAGTCACCGGAAAAGAATATATACGACTGGTAAGAATCTGAAAAAGAATTTATTGATGTCTCTCTGTACGCGAATCAAGTGGATGTACAGCAGCAAGAAACAGAGCTTTGAAAATCAGCTGTAACCAATATAGTAATAAATTGAAAAAAATAAACGACAGAGAGACAGAGAAAACCTCTTACAACTTTTCCTCAGGGACGGTGATGCAACATGGATTGAACACATCTAGACCCACAGCAGGATGAGACATAAGGCTGGAAACTGTTTGCGCTAAGAGAAATGTGAGGTTGGGTGAGGAAATGCACACCCTTTAAAGTAATACTACCTGGTACCCATTCAATGGGTCCCAAATCTGCAGGTTCAAGGGATCTTCCTACAGCTAAAACATGCATGGAAAACCCAGAGGACTGTACACCATGTGATCGGGAGATGTGTCTAAAATGCACCTCATTTATCCTCTCCTGGTGCTCCTGTTCACCATTCCAGCCACGCTACTTAGAATCTCCCCACTTGGAGAATCAGCACATTTAAACTTCTGTTTCACACATTTTGCAAATTGTGAGGAGGATGAACGGGAAGAGGGGGAACCAATGAGAGAAGAGTTGTAGGGGTTTGGACGGGCACATATCACTCTAATTTCCCATTAAGAATAAGAATTAAAGAAAGGCTCAGCCTGCCTCGCCGGAGCCAAAATAGGGCCTGAAGCAATCCTGCGGGTTTGAGGCCAGCTCACAAAAGAGCAACTTAAAAAATGGAGCTCAGGGTCACTGCAATTCACAAACCTGCAGAGTTATAAATGAAAACTAACGTCCAAAAATATGTTGAGGTAAGGCAAAGAAGAGGATCTGAATGCAAAACAGAATTGCAAGAAACAGATTTCAAGAGATAGATTGGACTCGTCTTTAACGCACATGAAAAGCGGCAGAATTTCGACAATGATGCAGTTGGCCCAAAAGGGCGTATGCGTTTTTTCCTGATTATATCCAGGAAAAAACGCATACGCACTTTATGGGCAACGAAGCAAGCAAGCAATGCAAATGTGCACAACAAAGAAGTCTCACTTCCCACCGGTCAAAAGGGCCATCCTAAAAAATTGTAAAAACCAGAAATGCAGGACAGGCCATGGAGAACAGGGAGCCTTTATACGCTGATGGGCAGTGTGTGAACTGCCGAGAGCCACTCTGGAGAAGTGTATGGTGGTTCCTAAATCATCTAAAAAACAGAGCTACAGAGCATAGGACACTTCCAATCATGGGAGTATATCTAGGGAAGTCTAAAAATCAACAAGACACAAGCACACCACAGTTTAGGGCTACTCTGTTTACAAGAACCTCAACTTCAGTACACCTTAAATATCCCAGGAAAGAGAACAATGGATAAAGAAGATGTGGTACTTATGTACAATGGAATATCTCTTCACCATGAAATCAATGTAATAAGGCTAGTAGAAGGATAAAGAGTGGATTTAGGTCCGATAATACTACTTGAAATAAGTCAAACAGAAAAAGAAACATATCATAAGATATCACTTATAGAGGGAGGGTAAATATGGCTGCACAAGAAATGAATTACAGAACAGAACAGTGTCTCACATTTAGAAAACACACTTATGTCAGCTTAAGGGGAAAGGAGAGGTGGGGTGATGCATAAAACCAGAGTTTGAAATTAGCACAGATACCGTTCAATAAACCAAATAGGTATTAGACAAGATCTACACCTTGCTCAATGAACAGGCCTCAACACACCCTATACACCGCAGAGAAATATATCTGAGGAATAAGAATCTTAAAACCCATGTATTGATATATCTCCATAAGGGAATCAAGTGTGTGCAGAGCGGCACAAACACAGCAGTGAAAAGGAGCTAAACCCCATTATAGAAATAAATTTTAAAAACAAAACGCTGAAACAATGAAAGAGAGAAAAATTCTTACAAAATTCGCTCAGGGGCTGTGATGCAACCTGGATTGACCACATATAAACCCACAGCTGGATAAGACATAAGGCTGGACACTTGGGGCTGACAGGATTGGTGAGCTTTGGTGAGCAACTGCCGAAAGTTTAATGCAATACTTCATGCTACTCAGTCCAAGGGTCCCAACACTCCAGGTTGAAGGGAATCTTCCTACAGCTAAACCATGCTTGGGAAACCCAGCGACTGGTATACCATATGATCGGGAAAGGTTTCTAAAACGCACCTCATTTTTCCTCTCCTGGGGCTCCGGATCGACATTCCAGCCGCTTTACTAACAACATCCCCACATGGAGTCAATGCCTTTAAGTTCTGGTATCGCACAGTCTGCAGTTAATGAAGAGGATGAATGGGAATAGGGGGAACCAGTGAGAAACTAGCTGTAGCGGTTTCAATGGGCACATGTCACTCTAATATCACATCAGTAAGAAGAATTAACCAAAGGCACAGCAGGTGTCCCAGAAGAAAAATAGGGCTTCAAGGAATCCTTTGGTTATGGGGCAATACCACAAAAATAAGAGCTAAAAAATGGAGCTAAGGGCCACTGCAATTCAAAACCCTGCAGAGTTATAAAGGCCAACTATTTTTAAAAAATATATTGAGGTAAGGCTATGAAGAGGCATTGAAAGCAAGGCAGAATTGCAGGAAACCGATTTCAGGAGGTAGACTGGAATTGCATTGAAAGCATATGAAGAGAGTCAGAAACTCGACAATGATGCACTTGGCCAAAAAGGGCGTATGTGTTTTTTCCTGAATATATTCAGGAAAAAACGCATACGCACTTTTTGGCCAACCAAGCAAGCTTGCAAAGGAAATCTGCACTACAATGAAGTCTCACTTCCCCCCGGTCAAAAGGGCCATCTGAAAAAAGTGTAAAATCCATAAAGGCACGACAGGCCATGGAGAACTGGGAGCCTTCTTATGCTGATGGGCGGGATGTAAATTGCCAACAGCCACTCTGGAGAAGTGTATGGTGTTTCCTGAAACATCTAAAAAACAAAGCAACAGAGCCTAGGGCACTTCCACTTATGGTCCTATAGCTTAGGGAAATTAAAATCAAAAAGACACAGCCACCCCAAAGTTTGGGACGGCTCTGTTTACAAGAACCTCGTTTACAGTACAAGTTCAATATCGCAGAAAGTGAAAAATGGATAAAGAACTTGTGGTACTTACGTACAATGCAATATCACTCAGCAATGAAATCTATGTCATCAGGCCCGTAGCAGCATAATGAGTGGATGCAGGTATGATGATTCGAACTGAAATAAGTCACACAGAAAAGAAACATCATAAGGTATCACTAATACACAGAATGTGAACTTGGCTACACATGAACTGAATTACAAAACAGAACAGTGTCTCAAGTTTAGAAAACCAACTTATGCTTGCTTAAGGGGGAAGGTGAGTTGGGGTGCTGCATAAAACCAGAGATTGAAATGAGCACAGATAAAGTTCCTTAAGCCAAATATGGAATAGACAAGAGCTACTCCTTGCTCAACGAAATGGACTCAACACCCCATATTAAACGCCTAAGAATGTACCTGACTAGTAAGTATCTTAAATCCTATGGATTGCTATGTCTCCAAAAGAGAATCAAGCGTGTGTACAGGGGCATAAACGCAGCAGTGATAGGATTGGAGAGGTTCGGTGAGCAAATGAAGACCCTTTGAAGTCATATTGCATGGTACCCATTACACGGGTCTCAACTCTCCAGGTTTAAGGTATTCTTCCTTCAGCTAAAACATGCATGTGGAACCCAGAGTATGATCAACCGTGTGAACAGGAGACGTGTTCAAATATGTCTCAGTTTTCCTCCCCTGGTACTCGGGTGCAACATTCCAGACGCTTTACTAACACTCTCCCCACTTGGAGAGTCAGCACCTTTAACCTCCTGTTTGGCCCCGTTTGCAATTTCTGCGGAAGATGAACAGGAATAGGGAGAACCAATGAGAGACTAGCTGGAGGTGTCTGGATGGGCAAATTTAACTCTCATTTCCCACCAGAAAGAGGAAATAACCAAAGGCTCAGCATGCCGTGCCGGAAACAGATTAGGGCCTGAAGCCATCCAGCGGTGTTGCAGCCAGCTCACAAGAAAACGAGTTGAAGAAAGGAGCTCAGGGGCACTGTAATTCACAAACCTGCAGAGTTATAAATGACAGCTATCGTCCAAAAATAGACTGAAGTAAGGCTGCCAAGAGGACTTGAAAGCGGGGCAGAATTGCAGGAAACCGATTTCAGGAGGTAGACTGGGATTGCATTGAAAGCATAGGAAAAGAGGCAGAACTTCCACAATGATGCACTTGGCCAAAAAGAGCGTATGCGTTTTTTCCTGAATATATTCAGGGAAAAACGCATACGCCCTTTTTGGTCAACCAAGCAAACTTGCAAAGGAAATCTGCGGTACAATGAAGTCTCACTTCCCCCCAGTCAAAAGGGCCATCTGAAAAAAGTGTAAAATCCAGAAAGGCAGGACAGGCCATGGAGAACTGGGAGCCTTGTTATGCTGATGGGCGGGATGTAAATTGCCAACAGACACTTGGGAGAAGTGTATGGTGTTTCCTGAAACATCTAAAAAACAAAGCAACAGAGCCTAGGGCACTTCCACTTATGGTCCTATAGCTTAGGGAAATTAAAATCAAAAAGACACAGCCACTGCAAAGTTTGGGACGCCTCTGTTTACAAGAACCTCGTTTACAATACAAGTTCAACATCGCAGAAAGTGAAAAATGGATAAAGAAGTTGTGGTATTCACTTACAAAGCAATATCACTCAGCAATGAAATCTATGTCATCAGGCCCTTAGCAGCACAATGAGTGGATTCAGGTATGATGATTCTAACTGAAATAAGTCACACAGAAAAAGAAACATCATAAGATATCAGTAATACACGGAATGTAAACTTGGCTACACAGGAACTGAATTACAGAACAGAACAGGGTCTCAAATTTAGAAAACCAACTTATGCTTGCTTAAGGGTAAAGGTGAGTTGGGGTGCTGCATAAAACCAGAGATTGAAATGAGCACAGATAAAGTTCCTTAAGCCAAATATGGAATAGACAAGAGCTACTCCTTGCTCAACGCAATGGACTCAACACCGCATTTTAAACGCCTAAGAATGTACCTGACTAGTAAGTATCTTAAAACCTATGGATTGCTATGTCTCTGAAAGAGAATCAAGCATGTGTACAGGGGCATAAACGCAGCAGTGATAGGATTGGAGAGATTCGGTGAGGAAATGAAGACCCATTGAAGTCATATTGCATGGTACCCATTCCACGGGTTTCAACTACCCAGGTTTTAGGTATTCTTCCTTCAGCTAAAACATGCATGTGGAACCCAGAGTATGATCAACCATGTGATCGGGAGACGTGTTCAAATATGTCTCAGTTTTCGTACCCTGGTACTCGGGTGCAACATTCCAGACGCTTTACTAACACTCTCCCGACTTGGAGAGTCAGTCCCTTTAACCTCCTGTTTGGCCCAGTTTGCAATTTCTGCGGAAGATGAACAGGAATAGCGAGAACCAATGAGAGACTAGCTGGAGGTGTCTGGACGGGCAAATTTAACTCTCATTTCCCACCAGGAAGAGGAATTAACCAAAGGCTCAGCGTGCCGTGCCGGAACCAGATTAGGGCCTGAAGCCATCCTGCGGTGTTGCGGCCAGCTCACAAGAAAGCGAGTTGAAGAAAGGAGCTCAGGGGCACTGTAATTCACAAACCTGCAGAGTTATAAATGACAGCTATCGTCCAAAAATAGACTGAAGTAAGGCTGCCAAGAGGACTTGAAAGTGGGACAGAATTGCAGGAAACCGATTTCAGGAGGTAGACTGGAATTGCATTGAAAGCATAGGAAAAGAGGCAGAACGTCCACAATGATGCACTTGGCCAAAAAGGGCGTATGCGTTTTTTCCTGAATATATTCAGGAAAAAACGCATACGCCCTTTTTGGCCAACCAAGCAAGCTTGCAAAGGAAATCTGCACTACAATGAAGTCTCACTTCCCCCCGGTCAAAAGGGCCATCTGAAAAAAGTGTAAAATCCAGAAAGGCAGGACAGGCCATGGAGAACTGGGAGCCTTGTTATGCTGATGGGCGGGATGTAAATTGCCAACAACCACTCGGGAGAAGTGTATGGTGTTTCCTGAAACATCTAAAAAACAAAGCAACAGAACCTAGGGCACTTCCACTTATGGTCCTATAGCTTAGGGAAATTAAAATCAAAAAGACACAGCCACCCCAAAGTTTGGAACGGCTCTGTTTACAAGAACCTCGTTTACAGTACAAGTTCAACATCGCAGAAAGTGAAAAATGGATAAAGAAGTTGTGGTATTTACTTACAAAGCAATATCACTCAGCAATGAAATCTGTGTCATCAGGCCCTTAGCAGCACAATGAGTGGATTCAGGTATGATGATTCTAACTGAAATAAGTCACACAGAAAAAGAAACATCATAAGATATCAGTAATACACGGAATGTAAACTTGGCTACACAGGAACTGAATTACAGAACAGAACAGGGTCTCAAATTTAGAAAACCAACTTATTCTTGCTTAAGGGTAAAGGTGAGTTGGGGTGCTGCATAAAACCAGAGATTGAAATGAGCACAGATAAAGTTCCTTAAGCCAAATATGGAATAGACAAGAGCTACTCCTTGCTCAACGAAATGGACTCAACACCGCATATTAAACGCCTAAGAAGGTACCTGTCTAGTAAGTATCTTAAAACCTATGGATTGCTATGTCTCCGAAAGAGAATCAAGCATGTGTACAGGGGCATAAACGCAGCAGTGATAGGATTGGAGAGGTTCGTGAGCAAATGAAGACCCTTTGAAGTCATATTGCATGGTACCCATTACACGGGTCTCAACTCTCCAGGTTTAAGGTATTCTTCCTTCAGCTAAAACATGCATGTGGAACCCAGAGTATGATCAACCGTGTGAACGGGAGACGTGTTCAAATATGTCTCAGTTTTCCTCCCCTGGTACTCGGGTGCAACATTCCAGACGCTTTACTAACACCCTCCCGACTTGGAGAGTCAGTCCCTTTAACCTCCTGTTTGGCCCAGTTTGCAATTTCTGCGGAAGGTGAACAGGAATAGCGAGAACCAATGAGAGACTAGCTGGAGGTGTCTGGACGGGCAAATTTAACTCTCATTTCCCACCAGGAAGAGGAATTAACCAAAGGCTCAGCGTGCCGTGCCGGAACCAGATTAGGGCCTGAAGCCATCCTGCGGTGTTGCGGCCAGCTCACAAGAAAGTGAGTTGTAGAAAGGAGCTCAGGGGCACTGTAATTCACAAACCTGCAGAGTTATAAATGACAGCTATCGTCCAAAAATAGACTGAAGTAAGGCTGCCAAGAGGACTTGAAAGCGGGGCAGAGTTGCAGGAAACCGATTTCAGGAGGTAGACTGAAATTGCATTGAAAGCATAGGAAAAGAGGCAGAACGTCCACAATGATGCACTTGGCCAAAAAGGGCGTATGCGTTTTTTCCTGAATATATTCAGGAAAAAACGCATACGCCCTTTTTGGCCAACCAAGCAAGCTTGCAAAGGAAATCTGCACTACAATGAAGTCTCACTTCCCCCCGGTCAAAAGGGCCATCTGAAAAAAGTGTAAAATCCAGAAAGGCAGGACAGGCCATGGAGAACTGGGAGCCTTGTTATGCTGATGGGGGGGATGTAAATTGCCAACAACCACTCGGGAGAAGTGTATGGTGTTTCCTGAAACATCTAAAAAACAAAGCAACAGAACCTAGGGCACTTCCACTTATGGTCCTATAGCTTAGGGAAGTTAAAATCAAAAAGACACAGCCACCCCAAAGTTTGGAAGGGCTCTGTTTACAAGAACCTCGTTTACAGTACAAGTTCAACATCGTAGAAAGTGAAAAATGGATAAAGAAGTTGTGGTATTTACTTACAAAGCAATATCACTCAGCAATGAAATCTGTGTCATCAGGCCCTTAGCAGCACAATGAGTGGATTCAGGTATGATGATTCTAACTGAAATAAGTCACACAGAAAAAGAAACATCATAAGATATCAGTAATACACGGAATGTAAACTTGGCTACACAGGAACTGAATTACAGAACAGAACAGGGTCTCAAATTTAGAAAACCAACTTATGCTTGCTTAAGGGTAAAGGTGAGTTGGGGTGCTGCATAAAACCAGAGATTGAAATGAGCACAGATAAAGTTCCTTAAGCCAAATATGGAATAGACAAGAGCTACTCCTTGCTCAACGAAATGGACTCAACACCGCATATTAAACGCCTAAGAAGGTACCTGTCTAGTAAGTATCTTAAAACCTATGGATTGCTATGTCTCCGAAAGAGAATCAAGCATGTGTACAGGGGCATAAACGCAGCAGTGATAGGATTGGAGAGGTTCGTGAGCAAATGAAGACCCTTTGAAGTCATATTGCATGGTACCCATTACACGGGTCTCAACTCTCCAGGTTTAAGGTATTCTTCCTTCAGCTAAAACATGCATGTGGAACCCAGAGTATGATCAACCGTGTGAACGGGAGACGTGTTCAAATATGTCTCAGTTTTCCTCCCCTGGTACTCGGGTGCAACATTCCAGACGCTTTACTAACACCCTCCCGACTTGGAGAGTCAGTCCCTTTAACCTCCTGTTTGGCCCAGTTTGCAATTTCTGCGGAAGATGAACAGGAATAGCGAGACCAATGAGAGACTAGCTGGAGGTGTCTGGACGGGCAAATTTAACTCTCATTTCCCACCAGGAAGAGGAATTAACCAAAGGCTCAGCGTGCCGTGCCGGAACCAGATTAGGGCCTGAAGCCATCCTGCGGTGTTGCGGCCAGCTCACAAGAAAGCGAGTTGTAGAAAGGAGCTCAGGGGCACTGTAATTCACAAACCTGCAGAGTTATAAATGACAGCTATCGTCCAAAAATATACTGAAGTAAGGCTGCCAAGAGGACTTGAAAGCGGGGCAGAGTTGCAGGAAACCGATTTCAGGAGGTAGACTGGAATTGCATTGAAAGCATAGGAAAAGAGGCAGAACGTACACAATGATGCACTTGGCCAAAAAGGGCGTATGCGTTTTTTCCTGAATATATTCAGGAAAAAACGCATACGCCCTTTTTGGCCAACCAAGCAAGCTTGCAAAGGAAATCTGCACTACAATGAAGTCTCACTTCCGCCTGGTCAAAAGGGCCATCTGAAAAAAGTGTAAAATCCATAAAGGCACGACAGGCCATGGAGAACTGGGAGCCTTCTTATGCTGATGGGCGGGATGTAAATTGCCAACAGCCACTCTGGAGAAGTGTATGGTGTTTCCTGAAACATCTAAAAAACAAAGCAACAGAGCCTAGGGCACTTCCACTTATGGTCCTATAGCTTAGGGAAATTAAAATCAAAAACACACAGCCACCCCAAAGTTTGGGACGCCTCCGTTTACAAGAACCTCGTTTACCATACAAGTTCAATATCACAGAAAGTGAAAAATAGATAAAGAACTTGAGGTACTTACGTACAATGCAGTATCACTCAGCAATGAAATCTATGTCATCAGGCCCTTAGCAGCATAATGAGTGGATTCAGGTACGATGATTCTAACTGAAATAAGTCACACAGAAAAAGAAACATCATAAGATATCACTAATACATGGAATGTAAACTTGGCTACACAGGAACTGCATTCCAAAACAGAACAGGGTCTCAAATTTAGAAAACCAACTTATGCTTGCTTAAGGGGAAAGGTGAGTTGGGGTGCTGCATAAAACCAGAGATTGAAATGAGCACAGATAAAGTTCCTTAAGCCAAATATGGAATAGACAAGAGCTACTCCTTGCTCAACGAAATGGACTCAACACCCCATATTAAACGCCTAAGAATGTACCTGACTAGTAAGTATCTTAAAACCTATGGATTGCTATGTCTCCAAAAGAGAATCAAGCGTGTGTACAGGGGCATAAACGCAGCAGTGATAGGATTGGAGAGGTTCGGTGAGCAAATGAAGACCCTTTGAAGTCATATTGCATGGTACCCATTACACGGGTCTCAACTATCCAGGTTTTAGGTATTCTTCCTTCAGCTAAAACATGCATGTGGAACCCAGAGTATGATCAACCATGTGAACGGGAGACGTGTTCAAATATGTCTCAGTTTTCCTCCCCTGGTACTCGGGTGCAACATTCCAGACGCTTTACTAACACTCTCCCCACTTGGAGAGTCAGTCCCTTTAACCTCCTGTTTGGCCCAGTTTGCAATTTCTGCGGAAGATGAACAGGAATAGCGAGAACCAATGAGAGGCTAGCTGGAGGTGTCTGGACGGGCAAATTTAACTCTCATTTCCCACCAGGAAGAGGAATTAACCAAAGGCTCAGCGTGCCGGGCCGGAACCAGATTAGGGCCTGAAGCCATCCTGCGGTGTTGCGGCCAGGTCACAAGAAAGCGAGTTGAAGAAAGGAGCTCAGGGGCACTGTAATTCACAAACCTGCAGAGTTATAAATGACAGCTATCGTCCAAAAATAGACTGAAGTAAGGCTGCCAAGAGGACTTGAAAGCGGGGCAGAATTGCAGGAAACCGATTTCAGGAGGTAGACTGGAATTGCATTGAAAGCATAGGAAAAGAGGCAGAACGTCCACAATGATGCACTTGGCCAAAAAGGGCGTATGCGTTTTTTCCTGAATATATTCAGGAAAAAACGCATACGCCCTTTTTGGCCAACCAAGCAAGTTTGCAAAGGAAATCTGCACTACAATGAAGTCTCACTTCCCCCCGATCAAAAAGGGCCATCTGAAAAAAGTGTAAAATCCAGAAAGGCAGGACAGGCCATTGAGAACTGGGAGCCTTGTTATGCTGATGGGCGGGATGTAAATTGCCAACAGACACTTGGGAGAAGTGTATGGTGTTTCCTGAAACATCTAAAAAACAAAGCAACAGAGCCTAGGGCACTTCCACTTATGGTCCTATAGCTTAGGGAAATTAAAATCAAAAAGACACAGCCACCCCAAAGTTTGGGACGCCTCCGTTTACAAGAACCTCGTTTACCGTACAAGTTCAACATCGCAGAAAATGAAAAATGGATAAAGAAGTTGTGGTATTTACTTACAAAGCAATATCACTCAGCAATGAAATCTGTGTCCTCAGGCCCTTAGCAGCACAATGAGTGGATTCAGGTATGATGATTCTAACTGAAATAAGTCACACAGAAAAAGAAACATCATAAGATATCAGTAATACACGGAATGTAAACTTGGCTACACAGGAACTGAATTACAGAACAGAACAGGGTCTCAAATTTAGAAAACCAACTTATTCTTGCTTAAGGGTAAAGGTGAGTTGGGGTGCTACATCAAACCAGAGATTGAAATGAGCACAGATAAAGTTCCTTAAGCCAAATATGGAATAGACAAGAGCTACTCCTTCCTCAACGAAATGGACTCAACACCCCATATTAAACGCCTAAGAATGTACCTGACTAGTAAGTATCTTAAAACCTATGGATTGCTATGTCTCCGAAAGAGAATCAAGCATGTGTACAGGGGCATAAACGCAGCAGTGATAGGATTGGAGAGGTTCGGTGAGCAAATGAAGACCCTTTGAAGTCATATTGCATGGTACCCATTCCACGGGTTTCAACTACCCAGGTTTAAGGTATTCTTCCTTCAGCTAAAACATGCATGTGGAACCTAGAGTATGATCAACCATGTGAACAGGAGACGTGTTCAAATATGTCTCAGTTTTCGTACCCTGGTACTCGGGTGCAACATTCCAGACGCTTTACTAACACTCTCCCAACTTGGAGAGTCAGCGCCTTTAACCTCCTGTTTGGCCCAGTTTGCAATTTCTGCGGAAGATGAACAGGAATAGCGAGAACCAATGAGAGGCTAGCTGGAGGTGTCTGGACGGGCAAATTTAACTCTCATTTCCCACCAGGAAGAGGAAATAACCAAAGGCTCAGTGTGCCGTGCCGGAACCAGATTAGGGCCTGAAGCCATCCTGCGGTGTTGCGGCCAGGTCACAAGAAAGCGAGTTGAAGAAAGGAGCTCAGGGGCACTGTAATTCACACACCTGCAGAGTTATAAATGACAGCTATCGTCCAAAAATAGACTGAAGTAAGGCTGCCAAGAGGACTTGAAAGCGGGGCAGAATTGCAGGAAACCGATTTCAGGAGGTAGACTGGAATTGCATTGAAAGCATAGGAAAAGAGGCAGAACGTCCACAATGATGCACTTGGCCAAAAAGGGCGTATGCGTTTTTTCCTGAATATATTCAGGAAAAAACGCATACGCCCTTTTTGGCCAACCAAGCAAGCTTGCAAAGGAAATCTGCACTACAATGAAGTCTCACTTCCCCCCGGTCAAAAGGGCCATCTGAAAAAAGTGTAAAATCCAGAAAGGCAACAGGCCATTGAGAACTGGGAGCCTTGTTATGCTGATGGGCGGGATGTAAATTGCCAACAGACACTTGGGAGAAGTGTATGGTGTTTCCTGAAACATCTAAAAAACAAAGCAACAGAGCCTAGGGCACTTCCACTTATGGTCCTATAGCTTAGGGAAATTAAAATCAAAAAGACACAGCCACCCCAAAGTTTGGAACGGCTCTGTTTACAAGAACCTCGTTTACAGTACAAGTTCAACATCGCAGAAAGGGAAAAATGGATAAACAAGTTGTGGTATTCACTTACAAAGCAATATCACTCAGCAATGAAATCTATGTCATCAGGCCCTTAGCAGCACAATGAGTGGATTCAGGTATGATGATTCTAACTGAAATAAGTCACACAGAAAAAGAAACATCATAAGATATCAGTAATACACGGAATGGAAACTTGGCTACACAGGAACTGAATTACAGAACAGAACAGGGTCTCAAATTTAGAAAAACAACTTATGCTTGCTTAAGGGGAAAGGTGAGTTGGGGTGCTGCATAAAACCAGAGATTGAAATGAGCACAGATAAAGTTCCTTAAGCCAAATATGGAATACACAAGAGCTACTCCTTGCTCAACGAAATGGACTCAACACTGCATATTAAACGCCTACGAATGTACCTGACTTGTAAGTATCTTAAAACCTATGGATTGCTATGTCTCCGAAAGAGAATCAAGCATGTGTACAGGGGCATAAACGCAGCAGTGATAGGATTGGAGAGGTTCGGTGAGCAAATGAAGACCCTTTGAAGTCATATTGCATGGTACCCATTACACGGGTCTCAACTCTCCAGGTTTAAGGTATTCTTCCTTCAGCTAAAACATGCATGTGGAACCCAAGTATGATCAACCATGTGAACGGGACATGTGTTCAAATATGTCTCAGTTTTCCTCCCCTGGTACTCGGGTGCAACATTCCAGACGCTTTACTAAAACTCTCCCCACTTGGAGAGTCAGCACCTTTAACCTGCTGTTTGGCACAGTTTGCAATTTCTGCGGAAGATGAACAGGAATAGCGAGAACCAATGAGAGGCTAGCTGGAGGTGTCTGGACGGGCAACTTTAACTCTCATTTCCCACCAGGAAGAGGAAATAACCAAAGGCTCAGCGTGCCGTACCGGAACCAGATTAGGGCCTGAAGCCATCCTGCAGTGTTGCGGCCAGGTCACAAGAAAGCGAGTTGAAGAAAGGAGCTCAGGGGCACTGTAATTCACAAACCTGCAGAGTTATAAATGACAGCTATCGTCCAAAAATAGACTGAAGTAAGGCTGCAAAGAGGACTTGAAAGCGGGGCAGAATTGCAGGAAACCGATTTCAGGAGGTAGACTGGAATTGCATTGAAAGCATAGGAAAAGAGGCAGAACGTCCACAATGATGCACTTGGCCAAAAAGGGCGTATGGGTTTTTTCCTGAATATATTCAGGAAAAAACCCATACGCCCTTTTTGGCCAACGAAGCAAGCTTGCAAAGGAAATCTGCACTACAATGAAGTCTCACTTCCCCCCGGTCAAAAGGGCCATCTGAAAAAAGTGTAGAATCCAGAAAGGCAACAGGCCATTGAGAACTGGGAGCCTTGTTATGCTGATGGGCGGGATGTAAATTGCCAACAACCACTCGGGAGAAGTGTATGGTGTTTCCTGAAACATCTAAAAAACAAAGCAACAGAGCCTAGGGCACTGCCACTTATGGTCCTATAGCTTAGGGAAATTAAAATCAAAAAGACACAGCCACCCCAAAGTTTGGGACGCCTCTGTTTACAAGAACCTCGTTTACAGTACAAGTTCAACATCGCAGAAAGTGAAAAATGGATAAAGAAGTTGTGGTATTAACTTACAAAGCAATATCACTCAGCAATGAAATCTATGTCATCAGGCCCTTAGCATCACAATAAGTGGATTCAGGTATGATGATTCTAACTGAAATAAGTCACACAGAAAAAGAAACATCATAAGATATCAGTAATACACGGAATGTAAACTTGGCTACACAGGAACTGAATTACAGAACAGAACAGGGTCTCAAATTTAGAAAACCAACTTATGCTTGCTTAAGGGTAAAGGTGAGTTGGGGTGCTGCATAAAACCAGAGATTGAAATGAGCACAGATAAAGTTCCTTAAGTCAAATATGGAATAGACAAGAGCTACTCCTTGCTCAACGAAATGGACTCAACACCGCATATTAAACGCCTAAGAATGTACCTGACTAGTAAGTATCTTAAAACCTATGGATTGCTATGTCTCCGAAAGAGAATCAAGCATGTGTACAGGGGCATAAACGAAGCAGTGATAGGATTGGAGAGGTTCGGTGAGCAAATGAAGACCCTTTGAAGTCATATTGCATGGTACCCATTACACGGGTCTCAACTCTCCAGGTTTAAGGTATTCTTCCTTCAGCTAAAACATGCATGTGGAACCCAAGTATGATCAACCATGTGAACGGGAGACGTGTTCAAATATGTCTCAGTTTTCCTCCCCTGGTACTCGGGTGCAACATTCCAGACGCTTTACTAACACTCTCCCCACTTGGAGAGTGAGTCCCTTTAACCTCCTGTTTGGCCCAGTTTGCAATTTCTGCGGAAGATGAACAGGAATAGCGAGAACCAATGAGAGGCTAGCTGGAGGTGTCTGGACGGGCAAATTTAACTCTCATTTCCCAACAGGAAGAGGAAATAACCAAAGGCTCAGCGTGCCGTACCGGAACCAGATTAGGGCCTGAAGCCATCCTGCGGTGTTGCAGCCAGCTCAAAAGAAAGCGAGTTGAAGAAAGGAGCTCAGGGGCACTGTAATTCACAAACCTGCAGAGTTATAAATGACAGCTATCGTCCAAAAATAGACTGAAGTAAGGCTGCCAAGAGGACTTGAAAGCGGGGCAGAATTGCAGGAAACCGATTTCAGGAGGTAGACTGGAATTGCATTGAAAGCATAGGAAAAGAGGCAGGACGTCCACAATGATGCACTTGGCCAAAAAGGGCGTATGCGTTTTTTCCTGAATATATTCAGGAAAAAACGCATACGCCCTTTTTGGCCAAACAAGCAAGCTTGCAAAGGAAATCTGCACTACAATGAAGTCTCACTTCCCCCCGGTCAAAAGGGCCATCTGAAAAAAGTGTAAAATCCAGAAAGGCAGGACAGGCCATGGAAAACTGGGAGCCTTGTTATGCTGATGGGCGGGATGTAAATTGCCAACAACCACTCGGGAGAAGTGTATGGTGTTTCCTGAAACATCTAAAAAACAAAGCAACAGAGCCTAGGGCACTGCCACTTATGGTCCTATAGCTTAGGGAAATTAAAATCAAAAAGACACAGCCACCCCAAAGTTTGGGACGCCTCTGTTTACAAGAACCTCGTTTACAGTACAAGTTCAACATCGCAGAAAGTGAAAAATGGATAAAGAAGTTGTGGTATTTACTTACAAAGCAATATCACTCAGCAATGAAATCTGTGTCATCAGGCACTTAGCAGCACAATGAGTGGATTCAGGTACGATGATTCTAACTGAAATAAGTCACACAGAAAAAGAAACATCATACAATATCAGTAATACACGGAATGGAAACTTGGCTACACAGGAACTGAATTACAGAACAGAACAGGGTCTCAAATTTAGAAAACCAACTTATGCTTGCTTAAGGGTAAAGGTGAGTTGGGGTGCTGCATAAAACCAGAGATTGAAATGAGCACAGATAAAGTTCCTTAAGCCAAATATGGAATAGACAAGAGCTACTCCTTGCTCAACGAAATGGACTCAACACCCCATATTAAATGCCTAAGAATGTACCTGACTAGTAAGTATCTTAAAACCTATGGATTGCTATGTCTCCAAAAGAGAATCAAGCATGTGTACAGGGGCATAAACGCAGCAGTGATAGGATTGGAGACGTTCGGTGAGCAAATGAAGACCCTTTGAAGTCATATTGCATGGTACCCATTCCACGGGTTTCAACTACCCAGGTTTAAGGTATTCTTCCTTCAGCTAAAACATGCATGTGGAACCCAGAGTATGATCAACCATGTGATCGGGAGACGTGTTCAAATATGTCTCAGTTTTCCTCCCCTGGTACTCGGGTGCAACATTCCAGACGCTTTACTAACACTCTCCCCACTTGGAGAGTCAGTCCCTTTAACCTCCTGTTTGGCCCAGTTTGCAATTTCTGCGGAAGATGAACAGGAATAGCGAGAACCAATGAGAGGCTAGCTGAAGGTGTCTGGACGGGCAAATTTAACTCTCATTTCCCACCAGGAAGAGGAATTAACCAAAGGCTCAGCATGCCGGGCCGGAACCAGATTAGGGCCTGAAGCCATCCTGCGGTGTTGCGGCCAGGTCACAAGAAAGCGAGTTGAAGAAAGGAGCTCAGGGGCACTGTAATTCACAAACCTGCAGAGTTATAAATGACAGCTATCGTCCAAAAATAGACTGAAGTAAGGCTGCCAAGAGGACTTGAAAGCGGGGCAGAATTGCAGGAAACCGATTTCAGGAGGTAGACTGGAATTGCATTGAAAGCATAGGAAAAGAGGCAGGACGTCCACAATGATGCACTTGGCCAAAAAGGGCGTATGCGTTTTTTCCTGAATATATTCAGGAAAAAACGCATACGCCCTTTTTGGCCAAACAAGCAAGCTTGCAAAGGAAATCTGCACTACAATGAAGTCTCACTTCCCCCCGGTCAAAAGGGCCATCTGAAAAAAGTGTAAAATCCAGAAAGGCAGGACAGGCCATGGAAAACTGGGAGCCTTGTTATGCTGATGGGCGGGATGTAAATTGCCAACAACCACTCGGGAGAAGTGTATGGTGTTTCCTGAAACATCTAAAAAACAAAGCAACAGAGCCTAGGGCACTGCCACTTATGGTCCTATAGCTTAGGGAAATTAAAATCAAAAAGACACAGCCACCCCAAAGTTTGGGACGCCTCTGTTTACAAGAACCTCGTTTACAGTACAAGTTCAACATCGCAGAAAGTGAAAAATGGATAAAGAAGTTGTGGTATTTACTTACAAAGCAATATCACTCAGCAATGAAATCTATGTCATCAGGCCCTTAGCATCACAATAAGTGGATTCAGGTATGATGATTCTAACTGAAATAAGTCACACAGAAAAAGAAACATCATAAGATATCAGTAATACACGGAATGTAAACTTGGCTACACAGGAACTGAATTACAGAACAGAACAGGGTCTAAAATTTAGAAAACCAACTTATGCTTGCTTAAGGGTAAAGGTGAGTTGGGGTGCTGCATAAAACCAGAGATTGAAATGAGCACAGATAAAGTTCCTTAAGTCAAATATGGAATAGACAAGAGCTACTCCTTGCTCAACGAAATGGACTCAACACCGCATATTAAACGCCTAAGAATGTACCTGACTAGTAAGTATCTTAAAACCTATGGATTGCTATGTCTCCGAAAGAGAATCAAGCATGTGTACAGGGGCATAAACGCAGCAGTGATAGGATTGGAGAGGTTCGGTGAGCAAATGAAGACCCTTTGAAGTCATATTGCATGGTACCCATTACACGGGTCTCAACTCTCCAGGTTTAAGGTATTCTTCCTTCAGCTAAAACATGCATGTGGAACCCAAGTATGATCAACCATGTGAACGGGAGACGTGTTCAAATATGTCTCAGTTTTCCTCCCCTGGTACTCGGGTGCAACATTCCAGACGCTTTACTAACACTCTCCCCACTTGGAGAGTGAGTCCCTTTAACCTCCTGTTTGGCCCAGTTTGCAATTTCTGCGGAAGATGAACAGGAATAGCGAGAACCAATGAGAGGCTAGCTGGAGGTGTCTGGACGGGCAAATTTAACTCTCATTTCCCAACAGGAAGAGGAAATAACCAAAGGCTCAGCGTGCCGTACCGGAACCAGATTAGGGCCTGAAGCCATCCTGCGGTGTTGCAGCCAGCTCAAAAGAAAGCGAGTTGAAGAAAGGAGCTCAGGGGCACTGTAATTCACAAACCTGCAGAGTTATAAATGACAGCTATCGTCCAAAAATATACTGAAGTAAGGCTGCCAAGAGGACTTGAAAGCGGGGCAGAATTGCAGGAAACCGATTTCAGGAGGTAGACTGGAATTGCATTGAAAGCATAGGAAAAGAGGCAGAACGTCCACAATGATGCACTTGGCCAAAAAGGGCGTATGCGTTTTTTCCTGAATATATTCAGGAAAAAACGCATACGCCCTTTTTGGCCAACCAAGCAAGCTTGCAAAGGAAATCTGCACTACAATGAAGTCTCACTTCCCCCCGGTCAAAAGGGCCATCTGAAAAAAGTGTAAAATCCAGAAAGGCAGGACAGGCCATGGAGAACTGGGAGCCTTGTTATGCTGATGGGCGGGATGTAAATTGCCAACAACCACTCGGGAGAAGTGTATGGTGTTTCCTGAAACATCTAAAAAACAAAGCAACAGAGCCTAGGGCACTTCCACTTATGGTCCTATAGCTTAGGGAAATTAAAATCAAAAAGACACAGCCACCCCAAAGTTTGGAACGGCTCTGTTTACAAGAACCTCGTTTACAGTACAAGTTCAACATCGCAGAAAGTGAAAAATGGATAAAGAAGTTGTGGTATTTACTTACAAAGCAATATCACTCAGCAATGAAATCTGTGTCATCAGGCCCTTAGCAGCACAATGAGTGGATTCAGGTATGATGATTCTAACTGAAATAAGTCACACAGAAAAAGAAACATCATAAGATATCAGTAATACACGGAATGTAAACTTGGCTACACAGGAACTGAATTACAGAACAGAACAGGGTCTCAAATTTAGAAAACCAACTTATGCTTGCTTAAGGGGAAAGGTGAATTGTGGTGCTGCATAAAACCAGAGATTGAAATGAGCACAGATAAAGTTCCTTAAGCCAAATATGGAATAGACAAGAGCTACTCCTTGCTCAACGAAATGGACTCAACACTCCATATTAAACGCCTAAGAATGTACCTGACTAGTAAGTATCTTAAAACCTATGGATTGCTATGTCTCCGAAAGAGAATCAAGCATGTGTACAGGGGCATAAACGCAGCAGTGATAGGATTGGAGAGGTTCGGTGAGCAAATGAAGACCCTTTGAAATCAAATTGCATGGTACCCATTCCACGGGTTTCAACTACCCAGGTTTAAGGTATTCTTCCTTCAGCTAAAACATGCATGTGGAACCTAGAGTATGATCAACCATGTGATCGGGAGACGTGTTCAAATATGTCTCAGTTTTCCTCCCCTGGTACTCGGGTGCAACATTCCAGACGCTTTACTAACACTCTCCCCACTTGGAGAGTCAGTCCCTTTAACCTCCTGTTTGGCCCAGTTTGCAATTTCTGCGGAAGATGAACAGGAATAGCGAGAACCAATGAGAGGCTAGCTGGAGGTGTCTGGACGGGCAAATTTACTCTCATTTCCCACCAGGAAGAGGAATTAACCAAAGGCTCAGCATGCCGGGCCGGAACCAGATTAGGGCCTGAAGCCATCCTGCGGTGTTGCGGCCAGGTCACAAGAAAGCGAGTTGAAGAAAGGAGCTCAGGGGCACTGTAATTCACAAACCTGCAGAGTTATAAATGACAGCTATCGTCCAAAAATAGACTGAAGTAAGGCTGCCAAGAGGACTTGAAAGCGGGGCAGAATTGCAGGAACCCGATTTCAGGAGGTAGACTGGAATTGCATTGAAAGCATAGGAAAAGAGGAAGAACGTCCACAATGATGCACTTGGCCAAAAAGGGCGTATGCGTTTTTTCCTGAATATATTCAGGAAAAAACGCATACGCCCTTTTTGGCCAACCAAGCAAGCTTGCAAAGGAAATCTGCACTACAATGAAGTCTCACTTCCCCCCGGTCAAAAGGGCCATCTGAAAAAAGTGTAAAATCCAGAAAGGCAGGACAGGCCATGGAGAACTGGGAGCCTTGTTATGCTGATGGGCGGGATGTAAATTGCCAACAACCACTTGGGAGAAGTGTATGGTGTTTCCTGAAACATCTAAAAAACAAAGCAACAGAACCTAGGGCACTTCCACTTATGGTCCTATAGCTTAGGGAAATTAAAATCAAAAAGACACAGCCACCCCAAAGTTTGGAACGGCTCTGTTTACAAGAACCTCGTTTACAGTACAAGTTCAACATCGCAGAAAGTGAAAAATGGATAAAGAAATTGTGGTATTTACGTACAAAGCAATATCACTCAGCAATGAAATCTGTGTCATCAGGCCCGTAGCTGCACAATGAGTGGATTCAGGTACGATGATTCTAACTGAAATAAGTCACACAGAAAAAGAAACATCATAAGATATCACTAATACACGGAATGTAAACTTGGCTACACAGGAACTGCATTCCAAAACAGAACAGGGTCTCAAATTTAGAAAACCAACTTATGCTTGCTTAAGGGGAAAGGTGAGTTGGGGTGCTGCATAAAACCAGAGATTGAAATGAGCACAGAAAATGTTCCTTAAGCCAAATATGGAATAGACAAGAGCTACTCCTTGCTCAATGAAATGGACTCAAAACCCCATATTAAACGCCTAAGAATGTACCTGACTAGTAAGTATCTTAAAACCTATGGATTGCTATGTCTCCAAAAGAGAATCAAGCATGTGTACAGGGGCATAAACGCAGCAGTGATAGGATTGGAGAGGTTCGGAGAGCAAATGAAGACCCTTTGAAGTCATATTGCATGGTACCCATTACACGGGTCTTAACTCTCCAGGTTTAAGGTATTCTTCCTTCAGCTAAAACATGCATGTGGAACCCAGAGTATGATCAACCATGTGAACGGGGGACGTGTTCAAATATGTCTCAGTTTTCCTCCCCTGGTACTCGGGTGCAATATTCCAGACGCTTTACTAACACTCTCCCCACTTGGAGAGTCAGTCCCTTTAACCTCCTGTTTGGCCCAGTTTGCAATTTCTGCGGAAGATGAACAGGAATAGCGAGAACCAATGAGAGACTACCTGGAGGTGTCTGGACGGGCAAATTTAACTCTCATTTCCCACCAGGAAGAGGAATTAACCAAAGGCTCAGCGTGCCGTGCCGGAACCAGATTAGGGCCTGAAGCCATCCTGCGGTGTTGCGGCCAGGTCACAAGAAAGCGAGTTGAAGAAAGGAGCTCAGGGGCACTGTAATTCACAAACCTGCAGAGTTATAAATGACAGCTATCGTCCAAAAAATAGACTGAAGTAAGGCTGCCAAGAGGACTTGAAAGCGGGGCAGAATTGCAGGAAACCGATTTCAGGAGGTAGACTGGAATTGCATTGAAAGCATAGGAAAAGAGGCAGAACGTCCACAATGATGCATGTGGCCAAAAAGGGCGTATGCGTTTTTTCCTGAATATATTCAGGAAAAAACGCATACGCACTTTTTGGCCAACCAAGCAAGCTTGCAAAGGAAATCTGCACTACAATGAAGTCTCACTTCCCCCCGGTCAAAAGGGCCATCTGAAAAAAGTGTAAAATCCAGAAAGGCAGGACAGGCCATGGAGAACTGGGAGCCTTGTTATGCTGATGGGCGGGATGTAAATTGCCAACAGACACTTGGGAGAAGTGTATGGTGTTTCCTGAAACATCTAAAAAACAAAGCAACAGAACCTAGGGCACTTCCACTTATGGTCCTATAGTTTAGGGAAATTAAAATCAAAAAGACACAGCCACCCCAAAGTTTGGAACGGCTCTGTTTACAAGAACCTCGTTTACAGTACAAGTTCAACATCGCAGAAAGTGAAAAATGGATAAAGAATTTGTGGTATTTACTTACAAAGCAATATCACTCAGCAATGAAATCTGTGTCATCTGGCCCTTAGCAGCACAATGAGTGGATTCAGGTATGATGATTCTAACTGAAATAAGTCACACAGAAAAAGAAACATCATAAGATATCAGTAATACACGGAATGTAAACTTGGCTACACAGGAACTGAATTACAGAACAGAACAGGGTCTCAAATTTAGAAAACCAACTTATGCTTGCTTAAGGGGAAAGGTGAGTTGGGGTGCTGCATAAAACCAGAGATTGAAATGAGCACAGATAAAGTTCCTTAAGCCAAATATGGAATAGACAAGAGCTACTCCTTGCTCAACGAAATGGACTCAACACCGCATATTAAACGCCTAAGAATGTACCTGACTAGTAAGTATCTTAAAACCTATGGATTGCTATGTCTCCGAAAGAGAATCAAGCATGTGTACAGGGGCATAAACGCAGCAGTGATAGGATTGGAGAGGTTCGGTGAGCAAATGAAGACCCTTTGAAGTCATATTGCATGGTACCCATTCCACGGGTTTCAAATACCCAGGTTTAAGGTATTCTTCCTTCAGCTAAAACATGCATGTGGAACCCAAGTATGATCAACCATGTGAACGGGAGACGTGTTCAAATATGTCTCAGTTTTCCTCCCCTGGTACTCGGGTGCAACATTCCAGACGCTTTACTAACACTCTCCCCACTTGGAGAGTCAGCGCCTTTAACCTCCTGTTTGGCCCAGTTTGCAATTTCTGCGGAAGATGAACAGGAATAGCGAGAACCAATGAGAGACTAGCTGGAGGTGTCTGGACGGGCAAATTTAACTCTCATTTCCCACCAGGAAGAGGAAATAACCAAAGGCTCAGCGTGCCGTGCCGGAACCAGATTAGGGCCTGAAGCCATCCTGCGGTGTTGCGGCCAGCTCAAAAGAAAGCGAGTTGAAGAAAGGAGCTCAGGGGCACTGTAATTCACAAACCTGCAGAGTTATAAATGACAGCTATCGTCCAAAAATAGACTGAAGTAAGGCTGCCAAGAGGACTTGAAAGCGGGGCAGAATTGCAGGAAACCGATTTCAGGAGGTAGACTGGAATTGCATTGAAAGCATAGGAAAAGAGGCAGAACGTCCACAATGATGCACTTGGCCAAAAAGGGCGTATGCGTTTTTTCCTGAATATATTCAGGAAAAAACGCATACGCCCTTTTTGGCCAACCAAGCAAGCTTGCAAAGGAAATCTGCACTACAATGAAGTCTCACTTCCCCCCGGTCAAAAGGGTCATCTGAAAAAAGTGTAAAATCCAGAAAGGCAGGACAGGCCATGGAGAACTGGGAGCCTTGTTATGCTGATGGGCGGGATGTAAATTGCCAACAACCACTCGGGAGAAGTGTATGGTGTTTCCTGAAACATCTAAAAAACAAAGCAACAGAACCTAGGGCACTTCCACTTATGGTCCTATAGCTTAGGGAAATTAAAATCAAAAAGACACAGCCACCCCAAAGTTTGGAACGGCTCTGTTTACAAGAACCTCGTTTACAGTACAAGTTCAACATCGCAGAAAGTGAAAAATGGATAAAGAAGTTGTGGTATTTACGTACAAAGCAATATCACTCAGCAATGAAATCTGTGTCATCAGGCCCTTAGCAGCATAATGAGTGTATTAAGGTACGATGATTCTAACTGAAATAAGTCACGCAAAAAAAGAAACATCATAAGATATCACTAATACACGGAATGTAAACTTGGCTACACAGGAACTGCATTCCAAAACAGAACAGGGTCTCAAATTTAGAAAACCAACTTATGCTTGCTTAAGGGGAAAGGTGAGTTGGGTTGCTGCATAAAACCAGAGATTGAAATGAGCACAGATAAAGTTCCTTAAGCCAAATATGGAATAGACAAGAGCTACTCCTTGCTCAACGAAATGGACTCAAAACCCCATATTAAACGCCTAAGAATGTACCTGACTAGTAAGTATCTTAAAACCTATGGATTGCTATGTCTCCAAAAGAGAATCAAGCGTGTGTACAGGGGCATAAACGCAGCAGTGATAGGATTGGAGAGGTTCGGTGAGCAAATGAAGACCCTTTGAAGTCATATTGCATGGTACCCATTACACGGGTCTCAACTCTCCAGGTTTAAGGTATTCTTCATTCAGCTAAAACATGCATGTGGAACCCAGATTATGATCAACCATGTGAATGGGAGACGTGTTCAAATATGTCTCAGTTTTCCTCCCCTGGTACTCGGGTGCAACATTCCAGACGCTTTACTAACACTCTCCCGACTTGGAGAGTCAGTCCCTTTAACCTCCTGTTTGGTCCAGTTTGCAATTTCTGCGGAAGATGAACAGGAATAGCGAGAACCAATGAGAGGCTAGCTGGAGGTGTCTGGACGGGCAAATTTAACTCTCATTTCCCACCAGGAAGAGGAATTAACCAAAGGCTCAGCATGCCGGGCCGGAACCAGATTAGGGCCTGAAGCCATCCTGCGGTGTTGTGGCCAGGTCACAAGAAAGCGAGTTGAAGAAAGGAGCTCAGGGGCACTGCAATTCACAAACATGCAGAGTTATAAATGACAGCTATCGTCCAAAAATAGACTGAAGTAAGGCTGCCAAGAGGACTTGAAAGCGGGGCAGAATTGCAGGAAACCGATTTCAGGAGGTAGACTGGAATTGCATTGAAAGCATAGGAAAAGAGGCAGAACGTCCACAATGATGCACTTGGCCAAAAAGGGCGTATGCGTTTTTTCCTGAATATATTCAGGAAAAAACGCATACGCCCTTTTTGGCCAACCAAGCAAGCTTGCAAAGGAAATCTGCACTACAATGAAGTCTCACTTCTCCCCGGTCAAAAGGGCCATCTGAAAAAAGTGTAAAATCCAGAAAGGCAGGACAGGCCATGGAGAACTGGGAGCCTTGTTATGCTGATGGGCGGGATGTAAATTGCCAACAGACACTGAGGAGAAGTGTATGGTGTTTCCTGAAACATCTAAAAAACAAAGCAACAGAGCCTAGGGCACTTCCGCTTATGGTCCTATAGCTTAGGGAAATTAAAATAAAAAAGACACAGCCACCACAAAGTTTGGGACGCCTCCGTTTACAAGAACCTCGTTTACCGTACAAGTTCAATATCACAGAAAGTGAAAAATGGATAAAGAACTTGTGGTACTTACGTACAATGCAGTATCACTCAGCAATGAAATCTATGTTATCAGGCCCGTAGCAGCATAATGAGTGGATTAAGGTATGATGATTCTAACTGAAATAAGTCACACAGAAAAAGAAACATCATAAGATATCACTAATACACGGAATGTAAACTTAGCTACACAGGAACTGCATTCCAAAACAGAACAGGGTCTCAAATTTAGAAAACCAACTTATGCTTGCTTAAGGTGAAAGGTGAGTTGGGGTGCTGCATAAAACCAGAGATTGAAATGAGCACAGATAAAGTTCCTTAAGCCAAATATGGAATAGACAAGAGCTACTCCTTGCTCAACGAAATGGACACAAAACCCATATTAAACGCCTAAGAATGCACCTGACTAGTAAGTATCTTAAAACCTATGGATTGCTATGTCTCCGAAAGAGAATCAAGCATGTGTACAGGGGCATAAACGCAGCAGTGATAGGATTGGAGAGGTTCGGTGAGCAAATGGAGACCCTTTGAAGTCATATTGCATGGTACCCATTCCACGGGTTTCAACTACCCAGGTTTAAGGTATTCTTCCTTCAGCTAAAACATGCATGTGGGACCTAGAGTATGATCAACCATGTGATCGGGAGACGTGTTCAAATATGTCTCAGTTTTCGTACCCTGGTACTCGGGTGCAACATTCCAGACGCTTTACTAACACTCTCCCCACTTGGAGAGTCAGTCCCTTTAACCTCCTGTTTGGCCCAGTTTGCAATTTCTGTGGAAGATGAACAGGAATAGCGAGAACCAATGAGAGACTAGCTGGAGGTGTCTGGATGGGCAAATTTAACTCTCATTTCCCACCAGGAAGAGGAATTAACCAAAGGCTCAGCGTGCCGTGCCAGAACCAGATTAGGGCCTGAAGCCATCCTGCGGTGTTGCGGCCAGGTCACAAGAAAGCGAGTTGAAGAAAGGAGCTCAGGGGCACTGTAATTCACAAACCTGCAGAGTTATAAATGACAGCTATCGTCCAAAAATAGACTGAAGTAAGGCTGCCAAGAGGACTTGAAAGCGGGGCAGAATTGCAGGAAACCGATTTCAGGAGGTAGACTGGAATTGCATTGAAAGCATAGGAAAAGAGGCAGAACGTCCACAATGATGCACTTGGCCAAAAAGGGCGTATGCGTTTTTTCCTGAATATATTCAGGAAAAAACGCATACGCCCTTTTTGGCCAACCAAGCAAGCTTGCAAAGGAAATCTGCACTACAATGAAGTCTCACTTCCCCCCGGTCAAAAGGGCCATCTGAAAAAAGTGTAAAATCCAGAAAGGCAGGACAGGCCATGGAGAACTGGGAGCCTTGTTATGCTGATGGGCGGGATGTAAATTGCCAACAACCACTCGGGAGAAGTGTATGGTGTTTCCTGAAACATCTAAAAAACAAAGCAACAGAGCCTAGGGCACTTCTACTTATGGTCCTATAGCTTAGGGAAATTAAATTCAAAAAGACACAGCCACCCCAAAGTTTGGAACGGCTCTGTTTACAAGAACCTCGTTTACAGTACAAGTTCAACATCGCAGAAAGTGAAAAATGGATAAAGAACTTGTGGTACTTACGTACAATGCAGTATCACTCAGCAATGAAATCTATGTCATCAGGCCCGTAGCAGCATAATGAGTGGATTCAGGTACGATGATTCTAACTGAAATAAGTCACACAGAAAAAGAAACATCATAAGATATCACTAATACACGGAATGTAAACTTGGCTACACAGGAACTGAATTACAGAACAGAACAGGGTCTCAAATTTAGAAAACCAACTTATGCTTGCTTAAGGGGAAAGGTGAGTTGGGGTGCTGCATAAAACCAGAGATTGAAATGAGCACAGATAAAGTTCCTTAAGCCAAATATGGAATAGAGAAGAGCTACTCCTTGCTCAACGAAATGGACTCAACACCGCATATTAAATGCCTAAGAATGTACCTGATTAGTAAGTATCTTAAAACCTATGGATTGCTATGTCTCCGAAAGAGAATCAAGCATGTGTACAGGGGCATAAACGCAGCAGTGATAGGATTGGAGAGGTTCGGTGAGCAAATGAAGACCCTTTGAAGTCATATTGCATGGTACCCATTCCACGGGTTTCAACTACCCAGGTTTAAGGTATTCTTCCTTCGGCTAAAACATGCATGTGGGACCTAGAGTATGATCAATCATGTGATTGGGAGACGTGTTCAAATATGTCTCAGTTTTCGTACCCTGGTACTCGGGTGCAACATTCCAGACGCTTTACTAACACTCTCCCCACTTGGAGAGTCAGTCCCTTTAACCTCCTGTTTGGCCCAGTTTGCAATTTCTGTGGAAGATGAACAGGAATAGCGAGAACCAATGAGAGACTAGCTGGAGGTGTCTGGATGGGCAAATTTAACTCTCATTTCCCACCAGGAAGAGGAATTAACCAAAGGCTCAGCGTGCCGTGCCAGAACCAGATTAGGGCCTGAAGACATCCTGCGGTGTTGCGGCCAGGTCACAAGAAAGCGAGTTGAAGAAAGGAGCTCAGGGGCACTGTAATTCACAAACCTGCAGAGTTATAAATGACAGCTATCGTCCAAAAATAGACTGAAGTAAGGCTGCCAAGAGGACTTGAAAGCGGGGCAGAATTGCAGGAAACCGATTTCAGGAGGTAGACTGGAATTGCATTGAAAGCATAGGAAAAGAGGCAGAACGTCCACAATGATTCACTTGGCCAAAAAGGGCGTATGCGTTTTTTCCTGAATATATTCAGGAAAAAACGCATACGCCCTTTTTGGCCAACCAAGCAAGCTTGCAAAGGAAATCTGCACTACAATGAAGTCTCACTTCCCCCCGGTCAAAAGGGCCATCTGAAAAAAGTATAAAATCCAGAAAGGCAGGACAGGCCATGGAGAACTGGGAGCCTTGTTATGCTGATGGGCGGGATGTAAATTGCCAACAACCACTCGGGAGAAGTGTATGGTGTTTCCTGAAACATCTAAAAAACAAAGCAACAGAGCCTAGGGCACTTCCACTTATGGTCCTATAGCTTAGGGAAATTAAATTCAAAAAGACACAGCCACCCCAAAGTTTGGAACGGCTCTGTTTACAAGAACCTCGTTTACAGTACAAGTTCAACATCGCAGAAAGTGAAAAATGGATAAAGAACTTGTGGTACTTACGTACAATGCAGTATCACTCAGCAATGAAATCTATGTCATCAGGCCCGTAGCAGCATAATGAGTGGATTCAGGTACGATGATTCTAACTGAAATAAGTCACACAGAAAAAGAAACATCATAAGATATCACTAATACACGGAATGTAAACTTGGCTACACAGGAACTGAATTACAGAACAGAACAGGGTCTCAAATTTAGAAAACCAACTTATGCTTGCTTAAGGGGAAAGGTGAGTTGGGGTGCTGCATAAAACCAGAGATTGAAATGAGCACAGATAAAGTTCCTTAAGCCAAATATGGAATAGACAAGAGCTACTCCTTGCTCAACGAAATGGACTCAACACCGCATATTAAACGTCTAAGAATGTACCTGACTAGTAAGTATCTTAAAACCTATGGATTGCTATGTCTCCGAAAGAGAATCAAGCATGTGTACAGGGGCATAAACGCAGCAGTGATAGGATTGGAGAGGTTCGGTGAGCAAATGAAGACCCTTTGAAGTCATATTGCATGGTACCCATTCCACGGGTTTCAACTACCCAGGTTTAAGGTATTCTTCCTTCAGCTAAAACATGCATGTGGGACCTAGAGTATGATCAACCATGTGATCGGGAGACGTGTTCAAATATGTCTCCGTTTTCGTACCCTGGTACTCGGGTGCAACATTCCAGACGCTTTACTAACACTCTCCCCACTTGGAGAGTCAGTCCCTTTAACCTCCTGTTTGGCCCAGTTTGCAATTTCTGTGGAAGATGAACAGGAATAGCGAGAACCAATGAGAGACTAGCTGGAGGTGTCTGGATGGGCAAATTTAACTCTCATTTCCCACCAGGAAGAGGAATTAACCAAAGGCTCAGCATGCCGTGCCAGAACCAGATTAGGGCCTGAAGACATCCTGCGGTGTTGCGGCCAGGTCACAAGAAAGCGAGTTGAAGAAAGGAGCTCAGGGGCACTGTAATTCACAAACCTGCAGAGTTATAAATGACAGCTATCGTCCAAAAATAGACTGAAGTAAGGCTGCCAAGAGGACTTGAAAGCGGGGCAGAATTGCAGGAAACCGATTTCAGGAGGTAGACTGGAATTGCATTGAAAGCATAGGAAAAGAGGCAGGACGTCCACAGTGATGCACTTGGCCAAAAAGGGCGTATGCGTTTTTTCCTGAATATATTCAGGAAAAAACGCATACGCCCTTTTTGGCCAACCAAGCAAGCTTGCTAAGGAAATCTGCACTACAATGAAGTCTCACTTCCCCCCGGTCAAAAGGGCCATCTGAAAAAAGTGTAAAATCCAGAAAGGCAGGACAGGCCATGGAGAACTGGGAGCCTTGTTATGCTGATGGGCGGGATGTAAATTGCCAACAACCACTCGGGAGAAGTGTATGGTGTTTCCTGAAACATCTAAAAAACAAAGCAACAGAGCCTAGGGCACTTCCACTTATGGTCCTATAGCTTAGGGAATTTAAAATCAAAAAGACACAGCCACCCCAAAGTTTGGAACGGCTCTGTTTACAAGAACCTCGTTTACAGTACAAGTTCAACATCGCAGAAAGTGAAAAATGGATAAAGAAGTTGTGGTATTTACTTACAAAGCAATATCACTCAGCAATGAAATCTGTGTCATCAGGCCCTTAGCAGCACAATGAGTGGATTCAGGTATGATGATTCTAACTGAAATAAGTCACACAGAAAAAGAAACATCATAAGATATCAGTAATACACGGAATGTAAACTTGGCTACACAGGAACTGAATTACAGAACAGAACAGGGTCTCAAATTTAGAAAACCAACTTATGCTTGCTTAAGGGGAAAGGTGAGTTGGGGTGCTGCATAAAACCAGAGATTGAAATGAGCACAGATAAAGTTCCTTAAGCCAAATATGGAATAGACAAGAGCTACTCCTTGCTCAACGAAATGGACTCAACACCGCATATTAAACGCCTAAGAATGTACCTGACTAGTAAGTATCTTAAAACCTATGGATTGCTATGTCTCCGAAAGAGAATCAAGCATGTGTACAGGGGCATAAACGCAGCAGTGATAGGATTGGAGAGGTTCGGTGAGCAAATGAAGACCCTTTGAAGTCATATTGCATGGTACCCATTCCACGGGTTTCAACTACCCAGGTTTAAGGTATTCTTCCTTCGGCTAAAACATGCATGTGGGACCTAGAGTATGATCAATCATGTGATTGGGAGACGTGTTCAAATATGTCTCAGTTTTCGTACCCTGGTACTCGGGTGCAACATTCCAGACGCTTTACTAACACTCTCCCCACTTGGAGAGTCAGTCCCTTTAACCTCCTGTTTGGCCCAGTTTGCAATTTCTGTGGAAGATGAACAGGAATAGCGAGAACCAATGAGAGACTAGCTGGAGGTGTCTGGATGGGCAAATTTAACTCTCATTTCCCACCAGGAAGAGGAATTAACCAAAGGCTCAGCGTGCCGTGCCAGAACCAGATTAGGGCCTGAAGACATCCTGCGGTGTTGCGGCCAGGTCACAAGAAAGCGAGTTGAAGAAAGGAGCTCAGGGGCACTGTAATTCACAAACCTGCAGAGTTATAAATGACAGCTATCGTCCAAAAATAGACTGAAGTAAGGCTGCCAAGAGGACTTGAAAGCGGGGCAGAATTGCAGGAAACCGATTTCAGGAGGTAGACTGGAATTGCATTGAAAGCATAGGAAAAGAGGCAGAACGTCCACAATGATTCACTTGGCCAAAAAGGGCGTATGCGTTTTTTCCTGAATATATTCAGGAAAAAACGCATACGCCCTTTTTGGCCAACCAAGCAAGCTTGCAAAGGAAATCTGCACTACAATGAAGTCTCACTTCCCCCCGGTCAAAAGGGCCATCTGAAAAAAGTATAAAATCCAGAAAGGCAGGACAGGCCATGGAGAACTGGGAGCCTTGTTATGCTGATGGGCGGGATGTAAATTGCCAACAACCACTCGGGAGAAGTGTATGGTGTTTCCTGAAACATCTAAAAAACAAAGCAACAGAGCCTAGGGCACTTCCACTTATGGTCCTATAGCTTAGGGAAATTAAATTCAAAAAGACACAGCCACCCCAAAGTTTGGAACGGCTCTGTTTACAAGAACCTCGTTTACAGTACAAGTTCAACATCGCAGAAAGTGAAAAATGGATAAAGAACTTGTGGTACTTACGTACAATGCAGTATCACTCAGCAATGAAATCTATGTCATCAGGCCCGTAGCAGCATAATGAGTGGATTCAGGTACGATGATTCTAACTGAAATAAGTCACACAGAAAAAGAAACATCATAAGATATCACTAATACACGGAATGTAAACTTGGCTACACAGGAACTGAATTACAGAACAGAACAGGGTCTCAAATTTAGAAAACCAACTTATGCTTGCTTAAGGGGAAAGGTGAGTTGGGGTGCTGCATAAAACCAGAGATTGAAATGAGCACAGATAAAGTTCCTTAAGCCAAATATGGAATAGACAAGAGCTACTCCTTGCTCAACGAAATGGACTCAACACCGCATATTAAACGTCTAAGAATGTACCTGACTAGTAAGTATCTTAAAACCTATGGATTGCTATGTCTCCGAAAGAGAATCAAGCATGTGTACAGGGGCATAAACGCAGCAGTGATAGGATTGGAGAGGTTCGGTGAGCAAATGAAGACCCTTTGAAGTCATATTGCATGGTACCCATTCCACGGGTTTCAACTACCCAGGTTTAAGGTATTCTTCCTTCAGCTAAAACATGCATGTGGGACCTAGAGTATGATCAACCATGTGATCGGGAGACGTGTTCAAATATGTCTCCGTTTTCGTACCCTGGTACTCGGGTGCAACATTCCAGACGCTTTACTAACACTCTCCCCACTTGGAGAGTCAGTCCCTTTAACCTCCTGTTTGGCCCAGTTTGCAATTTCTGTGGAAGATGAACAGGAATAGCGAGAACCAATGAGAGACTAGCTGGAGGTGTCTGGATGGGCAAATTTAACTCTCATTTCCCACCAGGAAGAGGAATTAACCAAAGGCTCAGCATGCCGTGCCAGAACCAGATTAGGGCCTGAAGACATCCTGCGGTGTTGCGGCCAGGTCACAAGAAAGCGAGTTGAAGAAAGGAGCTCAGGGGCACTGTAATTCACAAACCTGCAGAGTTATAAATGACAGCTATCGTCCAAAAATAGACTGAAGTAAGGCTGCCAAGAGGACTTGAAAGCGGGGCAGAATTGCAGGAAACCGATTTCAGGAGGTAGACTGGAATTGCATTGAAAGCATAGGAAAAGAGGCAGGACGTCCACAGTGATGCACTTGGCCAAAAAGGGCGTATGCGTTTTTTCCTGAATATATTCAGGAAAAAACGCATACGCCCTTTTTGGCCAACCAAGCAAGCTTGCTAAGGAAATCTGCACTACAATGAAGTCTCACTTCCCCCCGGTCAAAAGGGCCATCTGAAAAAAGTGTAAAATCCAGAAAGGCAGGACAGGCCATGGAGAACTGGGAGCCTTGTTATGCTGATGGGCGGGATGTAAATTGCCAACAACCACTCGGGAGAAGTGTATGGTGTTTCCTGAAACATCTAAAAAACAAAGCAACAGAGCCTAGGGCACTTCCACTTATGGTCCTATAGCTTAGGGAATTTAAAATCAAAAAGACACAGCCACCCCAAAGTTTGGAACGGCTCTGTTTACAAGAACCTCGTTTACAGTACAAGTTCAACATCGCAGAAAGTGAAAAATGGATAAAGAAGTTGTGGTATTTACTTACAAAGCAATATCACTCAGCAATGAAATCTGTGTCATCAGGCCCTTAGCAGCACAATGAGTGGATTCAGGTATGATGATTCTAACTGAAATAAGTCACACAGAAAAAGAAACATCATAAGATATCAGTAATACACGGAATGTAAACTTGGCTACACAGGAACTGAATTACAGAACAGAACAGGGTCTCAAATTTAGAAAACCAACTTATGCTTGCTTAAGGGGAAAGGTGAGTTGGGGTGCTGCATAAAACCAGAGATTGAAATGAGCACAGATAAAGTTCCTTAAGCCAAATATGGAATAGACAAGAGCTACTCCTTGCTCAACGAAATGGACTCAACACCGCATATTAAACGCCTAAGAATGTACCTGACTAGTAAGTATCTTAAAACCTATGGATTGCTATGTCTCCGAAAGAGAATCAAGCATGTGTACAGGGGCATAAACGCAGCAGTGATAGGATTGGAGAGGTTCGGTGAGCAAATGAAGACCCTTTGAAGTCATATTGCATGGTACCCATTCCACGGGTTTCAACTCTCCAGGTTTTAGGTATTCTTCCTTCAGCTAAAACATGCATGTGGAACCCAAGTATGATCAACCATGTGAACGGGAGACGTGTTCAAATATGTCTCAGTTCTCCTCCCCTGGTACTCGGGTGCAACATTCCAGACGCTTTACTAACACTCTCCCCACTTGGAAAGTCACCGCCTTTAACCTCCTGTTTGGCCCAGTTTGCAATTTCTGCGGAAGATGAACAGGAATAGCGAGAACCAATGAGAGGCTAGCTGGAGGTGTCTGGACGGGCAAATTTAACTCTCATTTCCCACCAGGAAGAGGAAATAACCAAAGGCTCAGCATGCCGTGCCGGAACCAGATTAGGGCCTGAAGCCATCCTGCGGTGTTGCGGCCAGCTGAAAAGAAAGCGAGTTGAAGAAAGGAGCTCAGGGGCACTGTAATTCACAAACATGCAGAGTTATAAATGACAGCTATCGTCCAAAAATAGACTGAAGTAAGGCTGCCAAGAGGACTTGAAAGCGGGGCAGAATTGCAGGAAACCGATTTCAGGAGGTAGACTGGAATTGCATTGAAAGCATAGGAAAAGAGGCAGAACGTCCACAATGATGCACTTGGCCAAAAAGGGCGTATGCGTTTTTTCCTGAATATATTCAGGAAAAAACGCATACGCCCTTTTTGGCCAACCAAGCAAGCTTGCAAAGGAAATCTGCACTACAATGAAGTCTCACTTCCCCCCGGTCAAAAGGGCCATCTGAAAAAAGTATAAAATCCAGAAAGGCAGGACAGGCCATGGAGAACTGGGAGCCTTGTTATGCTGATGGGCGGGATGTAAATTGCCAACAACCACTCGGGAGAAGTGTATGGTGTTTCCTGAAACATCTAAAAAACAAAGCAACAGAGCCTAGGGCACTTCCACTTATGGTCCTATAGCTTAGGGAATTTAAAATGAAAAAGACACAGCCACCCCAAAGTTTCGAACGGCTCTGTTTACAAGAACCTCGTTTACAGTACAAGTTCAACATCGCAGAAATTGAAAAATGGATAAAGAAGTTGTGGTATTTACTTACAAAGCAATATCACTCAGCAATGAAATCTATGTCATCAGGCCCGTAGCAGCATAATGAGTGGATTCAGGTACGATGATTCTAACTGAAATAAGTCACACAGAAAAAGAAACATCATACGATATCACTAATACACGGAATGGAAACTTGGCTACACAGGAACTGAATTACAGAACAGAACAGGGTCTCAAATTTAGAAAACCAACTTATGCTTGCTTAAGGGGAAAGGTGAGTTGGGGTGCTGCATAAAACCAGAGATTGAAATGAGCACAGATAAAGTTCCTTAAGCCAAATATGGAATAGACAAGAGCTACTCCTTGCTCAACGAAATGGACTCAACACCGCATATTAAACGCCTAAGAATGTACCTGACTAGTAAGTATCTTAAAACCTATGGATTGCTATGTCTCCGAAAGAGAATCAAGCATGTGTACAGGGGCATAAACGCAGCAGTGATAGGATTGGAGAGGTTTGGTGAGCAAATGAAGACCCTTTGAAGTCATATTGCATGGTACCCATTCCACGGGTTTCAACTACCCAGGTTTAAGGTATTCTTCCTTCAGCTAAAACATGCATGTGGGACCTAGAGTATGATCAACCATGTGATCGGGAGACGTGTTCAAATATGTCTCCGTTTTCGTACCCTGGTACTCGGGTGCAACATTCCAGACGCTTTACTAACACTCTCCCCACTTGGAGAGTCAGTCCCTTTAACCTCCTGTTTGGCCCAGTTTGCAATTTCTGTGGAAGATTAACAGGAATAGCGAGAACCAATGAGAGACTAGCTGGAGGTGTCTGGATGGGCAAATTTAACTCTCATTTCCCACCAGGAAGAGGAATTAACCAAAGGCTCAGCATGCCATGCCAGAACCAGATTAGGGCCTGAAGACATCCTGCGGTGTTGCGGCCAGGTCACAAGAAAGCGAGTTGAAGAAAGGAGCTCAGGGGCACTGTAATTCACAAACCTGCAGAGTTATAAATGACAGCTATCGTCCAAAAATAGACTGAAGTAAGGCTGCCAAGAGGACTTGAAAGCGGGGCAGAATTGCAGGAAACCGATTTCAGGAGGTAGACTGGAATTGCATTGAAAGCATAGGAAAAGAGGCAGAACGTCCACAATGATGCACTTGGCCAAAAAGGGCGTATGCGTTTTTTCCTGAATATATTCAGGAAAAAACGCATACGCCCTTTTTGGCCAACCAAGCAAGCTTGCAAAGGAAATCTGCACTACAATGAAGTCTCACTTCCCCCCGGTCAAAAGGGCCATCTGAAAAAAGTGTAAAATCCAGAAAGGCAGGACAGGCCATGGAGAACTGGGAGCCTTGTTATGCTGATGGGCGGGATGTAAATTGCCAACAGACACTTGGGAGAAGTGTATGGTGTTTCCTGAAACATCTAAAAAACAAAGCAACAGAACCTAGGGCACTTCCACTTATGGTCCTATAGCTTAGGGAAATTAAAATCAAAAAGACACAGCCACCCCAAAGTTTGGAACGGCTCTGTTTACAAGAACCTCGTTTACAGTACAAGTTCAACATCGCAGAAAGTGAAAAATGGATAAAGAAGTTGTGGTATTTACTTACAAAGCAATATCACTCAGCAATGAAATCTGTGTCATCTGGCCCTTAGCAGCACAATGAGTGGATTCAGGTATGATGATTCTAACTGAAATAAGTCACACAGAAAAAGAAACATCATAAGATATCAGTAATACACGGAATGTAAACTTGGCTACACAGGAACTGAATTACAGAACAGAACAGGGTCTCAAATTTAGAAAACCAACTTATGCTTGCTTAAGGGTAAAGGTGAGTTGGGGTGCTGCATAAAACCAGAGATTGAAATGAGCACAGATAAAGTTCCTTAAGCCAAATATGGAATAGACAAGAGCTACTCCTTGCTCAACGAAATGGACTCAACACCGCATATTAAACGCCTAAGAATGTACCTGACTAGTAAGTATCTTAAAACCTATGGATTGCTATGTCTCCGAAAGAGAATCAAGCATGTGTACAGGGGCATAAACGCAGCAGTGATAGGATTGGAGAGGTTCGGTGAGCAAATGAAGACCCTTTGAAGTCATATTGCATGGTACCCATTCCACGGGTTTCAACTACCCAGGTTTAAGGTATTCTTCCTTCAGCTAAAACATGCATGTGGAACCCAAGTATGATCAACCATGTGAACGGGAGACGTGTTCAAATATGTCTCAGTTCTCCTCCCCTGGTACTCGGGTGCAACATTCCAGACGCTTTACTAACACTCTCCCCACTTGGAAAGTCAGCGCCTTTAACCTCCTGTTTGGCCCAGTTTGCAATTTCTGCGGAAGATGAACAGGAATAGCGAGAACCAATGAGAGGCTAGCTGGAGGTGTCTGGACGGGCAAATTTAACTCTCATTTCCCACCAGGAAGAGGAAATAACCAAAGGCTCAGCATGCCGTGCCGGAACCAGATTAGGGCCTGAAGCCATCCTGCGGTGTTGCGGCCAGCTGAAAAGAAAGCGAGTTGAAGAAAGGAGCTCAGGGGCACTGTAATTCACAAACATGCAGAGTTATAAATGACAGCTATCGTCCAAAAATAGACTGAAGTAAGGCTGCCAAGAGGACTTGAAAGCGGGGCAGAATTGCAGGAAACCGATTTCAGGAGGTAGACTGGAATTGCATTGAAAGCATAGGAAAAGAGGCAGAACGTCCACAATGATGCACTTGGCCAAAAAGGGCGTATGCGTTTTTTCCTGAATATATTCAGGAAAAAACGCATACGCCCTTTTTGGCCAACCAAGCAAGCTTGCAAAGGAAATCTGCACTACAATGAAGTCTCACTTCCCCCCGGTCAAAAGGGCCATCTGAAAAAAGTGTAAAATCCAGAAAGGCAGGACAGGCCATGGAGAACTGGGAGCCTTGTTATGCTGATGGGCGGGATGTAAATTGCCAACAGACACTTGGGAGAAGTGTATGGTGTTTCCTGAAACATCTAAAAAACAAAGCAACAGAGCCTAGGGCACTTCCACTTATGGTCCTATAGCTTAGGGAAATTAAAATCAAAAAGACACAGCCACCCCAAAGTTTGGAACGGCTCTGTTTACAAGAACCTCGTTTACAGTACAAGTTCAACATCGCAGAAAGTGAAAAATGGATAAAGAAGTTGTGGTATTTACTTACAAAGCAATATCACTCAGCAATGAAATCTGTGTCATCTGGCCCTTAGCAGCACAATGAGTGGATTCAGGTATGATGATTCTAACTGAAATAAGTCACACAGAAAAAGAAACATCATAAGATATCAGTAATACACGGAATGTAAACTTGGCTACACAGGAACTGAATTACAGAACAGAACAGGGTCTCAAATTTAGAAAACCAACTTATGCTTGCTTAAGGGGAAAGGTGAGTTGGGGTGCTGCATAAAACCAGAGATTGAAATGAGCACAGATAAAGTTCCTTAAGCCAAATATGGAATAGACAAGAGCTACTCCTTGCTCAACGAAATGGACTCAACACCGCATATTAAACGCCTAAGAATGTACCTGACTAGTAAGTATCTTAAAACCTATGGATTGCTATGTCTCCGAAAGAGAATCAAGCATGTGTACAGGGGCATAAACGCAGCAGTGATAGGATTGGAGAGGTTCGGTGAGCAAATGAAGACCCTTTGAAGTCATATTGCATGGTACCCATTCCACGGGTTTCAAATACCCAGGTTTAAGGTATTCTTCCTTCAGCTAAAACATGCATGTGGAACCCAAGTATGATCAACCATGTGAACGGGAGACGTGTTCAAATATGTCTCAGTTTTCCTCCCCTGGTACTCGGGTGCAACATTCCAGACGCTTTACTAACACTCTCCCCACTTGGAGAGTCAGCGCCTTTAACCTCCTGTTTGGCCCAGTTTGCAATTTCTGCGGAAGATGAACAGGAATAGCGAGAACCAATGAGAGACTAGCTGGAGGTGTCTGGACGGGCAAATTTAACTCTCATTTCCCACCAGGAAGAGGAAATAACCAAAGGCTCAGCGTGCCGTGCTGGAACCAGATTAGGGCCTGAAGCCATCCTGCGGTGTTGCGGCCAGCTCAAAAGAAAGCGAGTTGAAGAAAGGAGCTCAGGGGCACTGTAATTCACAAACCTGCAGAGTTATAAATGACAGCTATCGTCCAAAAATAGACTGAAGTAAGGCTGCCAAGAGGACTTGAAAGCGGGGCAGAATTGCAGGAAACCGATTTCAGGAGGTAGACTGGAATTGCATTGAAAGCATAGGAAAAGAGGCAGAACGTACACAATGATGCACTTGGCCAAAAAGGGCGTATGCGTTTTTTCCTGAATATATTCAGGAAAAAACGCATACGCCCTTTTTGGCCAACCAAGCAAGCTTGCAAAGGAAATCTGCACTACAATGAAGTCTCACTTCCCCCCGGTCAAAAGGGCCATCTGAAAAAAGTGTAAAATCCAGAAAGGCAGGACAGGCCATGGAGAACTGGGAGCCTTGTTATGCTGATGGGCGGGATGTAAATTGCCAACAACCACTCGGGAGAAGTGTATGGTGTTTCCTGAAACATCTAAAAAACAAAGCAACAGAACCTAGGGCACTTCCACTTATGGTCCTATAGCTTAGGGAAATTAAAGTCAAAAAGACACAGCCACCCCAAAGTTTGGAACGGCTCTGTTTACAAGAACCTCGTTTACAGTACAAGTTCAACATCGCAGAAAGTGAAAAATGGATAAAGAAGTTGTGGTATATACGTACAAAGCAATATCACTCAGCAATGAAATCTGTGTCATCAGGCCCTTAGCAGCATAATGAGTGTATTAAGGTACGATGAGTCTAACTGAAATAAGTCACGCAAAAAAAGAAACATCATAAGATATCACTAATACACGGAATGTAAACTTGGCTACACAGGAACTGCATTCCAAAACAGAACAGGGTCTCAAATTTAGAAAACCAACTTATACTTGCTTAAGGGGAAAGGTGAGTTGGGTTGCTGCATAAAACCAGAGATTGAAATGAGCACAGATAAAGTTCCTTAAGCCAAATATGGAATAGACAAGAGCTACTCCTTGCTCAACGAAATGGACTCAAAACCACATATTAAACGCCTAAGAATGTACCTGACTAGTAAGTATCTTAAAACCTATGGATTGCTATGTCTCCAAAAGAGAATCAAGCGTGTGTACAGGGGCATAAACGCAGCAGTGATAGGATTGGAGAGGTTCGGTGAGCAAATGAAGACCCTTTGAAATCATATTGCATGGTACCCATTCCACGGGTCTCAACTCTCCAGGTTTAAGGTATTCTTCCTTCAGCTAAAACATGCATGTGGAACCCAGATTATGATCAACCATGTGAATGGGAGACGTGTTCAAATATGTCTCAGTTTTCCTCCCCTGGTACTCGGGTGCAACATTCCAGACGCTTTACTAACACTCTCCCGACTTGGAGAGTCAGTCCCTTTAACCTCCTGTTTGGCCCAGTTTGCAATTTCTGCGGAAGATGAACAGGAATAGCGAGAACCAATGAGAGACTAGCTGGAGGTGTCTGGACGGGCAAATTTAACTCTCATTTCCCACCAGGAAGAGGAATTAACCAAAGGCTCAGCGTGCCGTGCCGGAACCAGATTAGGGCCTGAAGCCATCCTGCGGTGTTGCGGCCAGCTCAAAAGAAAGCGAGTTGAAGAAAGGAGCTCAGGGGCACTGCAATTCACAAACATGCAGAGTAATAAATGACAGCTATCGTCCAAAAATAGACTGAAGTAAGGCTGCCAAGAGGACTTGAAAGCGGGGCAGAATTGCAGGAAACCTATTTCAGGAGGTAGACTGGAATTGCATTGAAAGCATAGGAAAAGAGGCAGAACGTCCACAATGATGCACTTGGCCAAAAAGGGCGTATGCGTTTTTTCCTGAATATATTCAGGAAAAAACGCATACGCCCTTTTTGGCCAACCAAGCAAGCTTGCAAAGGAAATCTGCACTACAATGAAGTCTCACTTCCCCCCGGTCAAAAGGGCCATCTGAAAAAAGTGTAAAATCCAGAAAGGCAGGACAGGCCATGGAGAACTGGGAGCCTTGTTATGCTGATGGGCGGGATGTAAATTGCCAACAACCACTCGGGAGAAGTGTATGGTGTTTCCTGAAACATCTAAAAAACAAAGCAACAGAGCCTAGGGCACTTCTACTTATGGTCCTATAGCTTAGGGAAATTAAATTCAAAAAGACACAGCCACCCCAAAGTTTGGAACGGCTCTGTTTACAAGAACCTCGTTTACAGTACAAGTTCAACATCGCAGAAAGTGAAAAATGGATAAAGAACTTGTGGTACTTACGTACAATGCAGTATCACTCAGCAATGAAATCTATGTCATCAGGCCCGTAGCAGCATAATGAGTGGATTCAGGTACGATGATTCTAACTGAAATAAGTCACACAGAAAAAGAAACATCATAAGATATCACTAATACACGGAATGTAAACTTGGCTACACAGGAACTGAATTACAGAACAGAACAGGGTCTCAAATTTAGAAAACCAACTTATGCTTGCTTAAGGGGAAAGGTGAGTTGGGGTGCTGCATAAAACCAGAGATTGAAATGAGCACAGATAAAGTTCCTTAAGCCAAATATGGAATAGACAAGAGCTACTCCTTGCTCAACGAAATGGACTCAACACCGCATATTAAATGCCTAAGAATGTACCTGATTAGTAAGTATCTTAAAACCTATGGATTGCTATGTCTCCGAAAGAGAATCAAGCATGTGTACAGGGGCATAAACGCAGCAGTGATAGGATTGGAGAGGTTCGGTGAGCAAATGAAGACCCTTTGAAGTCATATTGCATGGTACCCATTCCACGGGTTTCAACTACCCAGGTTTAAGGTATTCTTCCTTTGGCTAAAACATGCATGTGGGACCTAGAGTATGATCAATCATGTGATTGGGAGACGTGTTCAAATATGTCTCAGTTTTCGTACCCTGGTACTCGGGTGCAACATTCCAGACGCTTTACTAACACTCTCCCCACTTGGAGAGTCAGTCCCTTTAACCTCCTGTTTGGCCCAGTTTGCAATTTCTGCGGAAGATGAACAGGAATAGCGAGAACCAATGAGAGGCTAGCTGGAGGTGTCTGGACGGGCAAATTTAACTCTCATTTCCCACCAGGAAGAGGAAATAACCAAAGGCTCAGCATGCCGTGCCGGAACCAGATTAGGGCCTGAAGCCATCCTGCGGTGTTGCGGCCAGCTGAAAAGAAAGCGAGTTGAAGAAAGGAGCTCAGGGGCACTGTAATTCACAAACCTGCAGAGTTATAAATGACAGCTATCGTCCAAAAATAGACTGAAGTAAGGCTGCCAAGAGGACTTGAAAGCGGGGCAGAATTGCAGGAAACCGATTTCAGGAGGTAGACTGGAATTGCATTGAAAGCATAGGAAAAGAGGCAGAACGTCCACAATGATGCACTTGGCCAAAAAGGGCGTATGCGTTTTTTCCTGAATATATTCAGGAAAAAACGCATACGCCCTTTTTGGCCAACCAAGCAAGCTTGCAAAGGAAATCTGCACTACAATGAAGTCTCACTTCCCCCCGGTCAAAAGGGCCATCTGAAAAAAGTGTAAAATCCAGAAAGGCAGGACAGGCCATGGAGAACTGGGAGCCTTGTTATGCTGATGGGCGGGATGTAAATTGCCAACAACCACTCGGGAGAAGTGTATGGTGTTTCCTGAAACATCTAAAAAACAAAGCAACAGAGCCTAGGGCACTTCCACTTATGGTCCTATAGCTTAGGGAAATTAAAATCCAAAAGACACAGCCACCCCAAAGTTTGGAACGGCTCTGTTTACAAGAACCTCGTTTACAGTACAAGTTCAACATCGCAGAAAGTGAAAAATGGATAAAGAACTTGTGGTACTTACGTACAATGCAGTATCACTCAGCAATGAAATCTATGTCATCAGGCCCGTAGCAGCATAATGAGTGGATTCAGGTACGATGATTCTAACTGAAATAAGTCACACAGAAAAAGAAACATCATAAGATATCACTAATACACGGAATGTAAACTTGGCTACACAGGAACTGAATTACAGAACAGAACAGGGTCTCAAATTTAGAAAACCAACTTATGCTTGCTTAAGGGGAAAGGTGAGTTGGGGTGCTGCATAAAACCAGAGATTGAAATGAGCACAGATAAAGTTCCTTAAGCCAAATATGGAATAGACAAGAGCTACTCCTTGCTCAACGAAATGGACTCAACACCGCATATTAAACGTCTAAGAATGTACCAGACTAGTAAGTATCTTAAAACCTATGGATTGCTATGTCTCCGAAAGAGAATCAAGCATGTGTACAGGGGCATAAACGCAGCAGTGATAGGATTGGAGAGGTTCGGTGAGCAAATGAAGACCCTTTGAAGTCATATTGCATGGTACCCATTCCACGGGTTTCAACTACCCAGGTTTAAGGTATTCTTCCTTCAGCTAAAACATGCATGTGGGACCTAGAGTATGATCAACCATGTGATCGGGAGACGTGTTCAAATATGTCTCCGTTTTCGTACCCTGGTACTCGGGTGCAACATTCCAGACGCTTTACTAACACTCTCCCCACTTGGAGAGTCAGTCCCTTTAACCTCCTGTTTGGCCCAGTTTGCAATTTCTGTGGAAGATTAACAGGAATAGCGAGAACCAATGAGAGACTAGCTGGAGGTGTCTGGATGGGCAAATTTAACTCTCATTTCCCACCAGGAAGAGGAATTAACCAAAGGCTCAGCATGCCGTGCCAGAACCAGATTAGGGCCTGAAGACATCCTGCGGTGTTGCGGCCAGGTCACAAGAAAGCGAGTTGAAGAAAGGAGCTCAGGGGCACTGTAATTCACAAACCTGCAGAGTTATAAATGACAGCTATCGTCCAAAAATAGACTGAAGTAAGGCTGCCAAGAGGACTTGAAAGCGGGGCAGAATTGCAGGAAACCGATTTCAGGAGGTAGACTGGAATTGCATTGAAAGCATAGGAAAAGAGGCAGGACGTCCACAATGATGCACTTGGCCAAAAAGGGCGTATGCGTTTTTTCCTGAATATATTCAGGAAAAAACGCATACGCCCTTTTTGGCCAACCAAGCAAGCTTGCAAAGGAAATCTGCACTACAATGAAGTCTCACTTCCGCCCGGTCAAAAGGGCCATCTGAAAAAAGTGTAAAATCCAGAAAGGCAGGACAGGCCATGGAGAACTGGGAGCCTTGTTATGCTGATGGGCGGGATGTAAATTGCCAACAGACACTTGGGAGAAGTGTATGGTGTTTCCTGAAACATCTAAAAAACAAAGCAACAGAGCCTAGGGCACTTCCACTTATGGTCCTATAGCTTAGGGAATTTAAAATCAAAAAGACACAGCCACCCCAAAGTTTGGAACGGCTCTGTTTACAAGAACCTCGTTTACAGTACAAGTTCAACATCGCAGAAAGTGAAAAATGGATAAAGAAGTTGTGGTATTTACTTACAAAGCAATATCACTCAGCAATGAAATCTGTGTCATCAGGCCCTTAGCAGCACAATGAGTGGATTCAGGTATGATGATTCTAACTGAAATAAGTCACACAGAAAAAGAAACATCATAAGATATCAGTAATACATGGAATGTAAACTTGGCTACACAGGAACTGAATTACAGAACAGAACAGGGTCTCAAATTTAGAAAACCAACTTATGCTTGCTTAAGGGGAAAGGTGAGTTGGGGTGCTGCATAAAACCAGAGATTGAAATGAGCACAGATAAAGTTCCTTAAGCCAAATATGGAATAGACAAGAGCTACTCCTTGCTCAACGAAATGGACTCAACACCGCATATTAAACGCCTAAGAATGTACCTGACTAGTAAGTATCTTAAAACCTATGGATTGCTATGTCTCCGAAAGAGAATCAAGCATGTGTACAGGGGCATAAACGCAGCAGTGATAGGATTGGAGAGGTTCGGTGAGCAAATGAAGACCCTTTGAAGTCATATTGCATGGTACCCATTCCACGGGTTTCAACTACCCAGGTTTTAGGTATTCTTCCTTCAGCTAAAACATGCATGTGGAACCCAAGTATGATCAACCATGTGAACGGGAGACGTGTTCAAATATGTCTCAGTTCTCCTCCCCTGGTACTCGGGTGCAACATTCCAGACGCTTTACTAACACTCTCCCCACTTGGAGAGTCAGCGCCTTTAACCTCCTGTTTGGCCCAGTTTGCAATTTCTGCGGAAGATGAACAGGAATAGCGAGAACCAATGAGAGGCTAGCTGGAGGTGTCTGGACGGGCAAATTTAACTCTCATTTCCCACCAGGAAGAGGAAATAACCAAAGGCTCAGCATGCCGTGCCGGAACCAGATTAGGGCCTGAAGCCATCCTGCGGTGTTGCGGCCAGCTGAAAAGAAAGCGAGTTGAAGAAAGGAGCTCAGGGGCACTGTAATTCACAAACATGCAGAGTTATAAATGACAGCTATCGTCCAAAAATAGACTGAAGTAAGGCTGCCAAGAGGACTTGAAAGCGGGGCAGAATTGCAGGAAACCGATTTCAGGAGGTAGACTGGAATTGCATTGAAAGCATAGGAAAAGAGGCAGAACGTCCACAATGATGCACTTGGCCAAAAAGGGCGTATGCGTTTTTTCCTGAATATATTCAGGAAAAAACGCATACGCCCTTTTTGGCCAACCAAGCAAGCTTGCAAAGGAAATCTGCACTACAATGAAGTCTCACTTCCCCCCGGTCAAAAGGGCCATCTGAAAAAAGTATAAAATCCAGAAAGGCAGGACAGGCCATGGAGAACTGGGAGCCTTGTTATGCTGATGGGCGGGATGTAAATTGCCAACAACCACTCGGGAGAAGTGTATGGTGTTTCCTGAAACATCTAAAAAACAAAGCAACAGAGCCTAGGGCACTTCCACTTATGGTCCTATAGCTTAGGGAAATTAAATTCAAAAAGACACAGCCACCCCAAAGTTTGGAACGGCTCTGTTTACAAGAACCTCGTTTACAGTACAAGTTCAACATCGCAGAAAGTGAAAAATGGATAAAGAACTTGTGGTACTTACGTACAATGCAGTATCACTCAGCAATGAAATCTATGTCATCAGGCCCGTAGCAGCATAATGAGTGGATTCAGGTACGATGATTCTAACTGAAATAAGTCACACAGAAAAAGAAACATCATAAGATATCACTAATACACGGAATGTAAACTTGGCTACACAGGAACTGAATTACAGAACAGAACAGGGTCTCAAATTTAGAAAACCAACTTATGCTTGCTTAAGGGGAAAGGTGAGTTGGGGTGCTGCATAAAACCAGAGATTGAAATGAGCACAGATAAAGTTCCTTAAGCCAAATATGGAATAGACAAGAGCTACTCCTTGCTCAACGAAATGGACTCAACACCGCATATTAAACGCCTAAGAATGTACCTGACTAGTAAGTATCTTAAAACCTATGGATTGCTATGTCTCCGAAAGAGAATCAAGCATGTGTACAGGGGCATAAACGCAGCAGTGATAGGATTGGAGAGGTTTGGTGAGCAAATGAAGACCCTTTGAAGTCATATTGCATGGTACCCATTCCACGGGTTTCAACTACCCAGGTTTAAGGTATTCTTCCTTCAGCTAAAACATGCATGTGGGACCTAGAGTATGATCAACCATGTGATCGGGAGACGTGTTCAAATATGTCTCCGTTTTCGTACCCTGGTACTCGGGTGCAACATTCCAGACGCTTTACTAACACTCTCCCCACTTGGAGAGTCAGTCCCTTTAACCTCCTGTTTGGCCCAGTTTGCAATTTCTGTGGAAGATTAACAGGAATAGCGAGAACCAATGAGAGACTAGCTGGAGGTGTCTGGATGGGCAAATTTAACTCTCATTTCCCACCAGGAAGAGGAATTAACCAAAGGCTCAGCATGCCGTGCCAGAACCAGATTAGGGCCTGAAGACATCCTGCGGTGTTGCGGCCAGGTCACAAGAAAGCGAGTTGAAGAAAGGAGCTCAGGGGCACTGTAATTCACAAACCTGCAGAGTTATAAATGACAGCTATCGTCCAAAAATAGACTGAAGTAAGGCTGCCAAGAGGACTTGAAAGCGGGGCAGAATTGCAGGAAACCGATTTCAGGAGGTAGACTGGAATTGCATTGAAAGCATAGGAAAAGAGGCAGGACGTCCACAATGATGCACTTGGCCAAAAAGGGCGTATGCGTTTTTTCCTGAATATATTCAGGAAAAAACGCATACGCCCTTTTTGGCCAACCAAGCAAGCTTGCTAAGGAAATCTGCACTACAATGAAGTCTCACTTCCCCCCGGTCAAAAGGGCCATCTGAAAAAAGTGTAAAATCCAGAAAGGCAGGACAGGCCATGGAGAACTGGGAGCCTTGTTATGCTGATGGGCGGGATGTAAATTGCCAACAACCACTCGGGAGAAGTGTATGGTGTTTCCTGAAACATCTAAAAAACAAAGCAACAGAGCCTAGGGCACTTCCACTTATGGTCCTATAGCTTAGGGAATTTAAAATCAAAAAGACACAGCCACCCCAAAGTTTGGAACGGCTCTGTTTACAAGAACCTCGTTTACAGTACAAGTTCAACATCGCAGAAAGTGAAAAATGGATAAAGAAGTTGTGGTATTTACTTACAAAGCAATATCACTCAGCAATGAAATCTGTGTCATCAGGCCCTTAGCAGCACAATGAGTGGATTCAGGTATGATGATTCTAACTGAAATAAGTCACACAGAAAAAGAAACATCATAAGATATCAGTAATACACGGAATGTAAACTTGGCTACACAGGAACTGAATTACAGAACAGAACAGGGTCTCAAATTTAGAAAACCAACTTATGCTTGCTTAAGGGGAAAGGTGAGTTGGGGTGCTGCATAAAACCAGAGATTGAAATGAGCACAGATAAAGTTCCTTAAGCCAAATATGGAATAGACAAGAGCTACTCCTTGCTCAACGAAATGGACTCAACACCGCATATTAAACGCCTAAGAATGTACCTGACTAGTAAGTATCTTAAAACCTATGGATTGCTATGTCTCCGAAAGAGAATCAAGCATGTGTACAGGGGCATAAACGCAGCAGTGATAGGATTGGAGAGGTTCGGTGAGCAAATGAAGACCCTTTGAAGTCATATTGCATGGTACCCATTCCACGGGTTTCAACTACCCAGGTTTTAGGTATTCTTCCTTCAGCTAAAACATGCATGTGGAACCCAAGTATGATCAACCATGTGAACGGGAGACGTGTTCAAATATGTCTCAGTTCTCCTCCCCTGGTACTCGGGTGCAACATTCCAGACGCTTTACTAACACTCTCCCCACTTGGAAAGTCAGCGCCTTTAACCTCCTGTTTGGCCCAGTTTGCAATTTCTGCGGAAGATGAACAGGAATAGCGAGAACCAATGAGAGGCTAGCTGGAGGTGTCTGGACGGGCAAATTTAACTCTCATTTCCCACCAGGAAGAGGAAATAACCAAAGGCTCAGCATGCCGTGCCGGAACCAGATTAGGGCCTGAAGCCATCCTGCGGTGTTGCGGCCAGCTGAAAAGAAAGCGAGTTGAAGAAAGGAGCTCAGGGGCACTGTAATTCACAAACATGCAGAGTTATAAATGACAGCTATCGTCCAAAAATAGACTGAAGTAAGGCTGCCAAGAGGACTTGAAAGCGGGGCAGAATTGCAGGAAACCGATTTCAGGAGGTAGACTGGAATTGCATTGAAAGCATAGGAAAAGAGGCAGAACGTCCACAATGATGCACTTGGCCAAAAAGGGCGTATGCGTTTTTTCCTGAATATATTCAGGAAAAAACGCATACGCACTTTTTGGCCAACCAAGCAAGCTTGCAAAGGAAATCTGCACTACAATGAAGTCTCACTTCCCCCCGGTCAAAAGGGCCATCTGAAAAAAGTGTAAAATCCAGAAAGGCAGGACAGGCCATGGAGAACTGGGAGCCTTGTTATGCTGATGGGCGGGATGTAAATTGCCAACAACCACTTGGGAGAAGTGTATGGTGTTTCCTGAAACATCTAAAAAACAAAGCAACAGAGCCTAGGGCACTTCTACTTATGGTCCTATAGCTTAGGGAAATTAAATTCAAAAAGACACAGCCACCCCAAAGTTTGGAACGGCTCTGTTTACAAGAACCTCGTTTACAGTACAAGTTCAACATCGCAGAAAGTGAAAAATGGATAAAGAACTTGTGGTACTTACGTACAATGCAGTATCACTCAGCAATGAAATCTATGTCATCAGGCCCGTAGCAGCATAATGAGTGGATTCAGGTACGATGATTCTAACTGAAATAAGTCACACAGAAAAAGAAACATCATAAGATATCACTAATACACGGAATGTAAACTTGGCTACACAGGAACTGAATTACAGAACAGAACAGGGTCTCAAATTTAGAAAACCAACTTATGCTTGCTTAAGGGTAAAGGTGAGTTGGGGTGCTGCATAAAACCAGAGATTGAAATGAGCACAGATAAAGTTCCTTAAGCCAAATATGGAATAGACAAGAGCTACTCCTTGCTCAACGAAATGGACTCAACACCGCATATTAAACGCCTAAGAATGTACCTGACTAGTAAGTATCTTAAAACCTATGGATTGCTATGTCTCCGAAAGAGAATCAAGCATGTGTACAGGGGCATAAACGCAGCAGTGATAGGATTGGAGAGGTTCGGTGAGCAAATGGAGACCCTTTGAAGTCATATTGCATGGTACCCATTCCACGGGTTTCAACTACCCAGGTTTAAGGTATTCTTCCTTCAGCTAAAACATGCATGTGGGACCCAGAGTATGATCAACCATGTGATCGGGAGACGTGTTCAAATATGTCTCAGTTTTCGTACCCTGGTACTCGGGTGCAACATTCCAGACGCTTTACTAACACTCTCCCCACTTGGAGAGTCAGTCCCTTTAGCCTCCTGTTTGGCCCAGTTTGCAATTTCTGTGGAAGATGAACAGGAATAGCGAGAACCAATGAGAGACTAGCTGGAGGTGTCTGGATGGGCAAATTTAACTCTCATTTCCCACCAGGAAGAGGAATTAACCAAAGGCTCAGCGTGCCGTGCCAGAACCAGATTAGGGCCTGAAGCCATCCTGCGGTGTTGCGGCCAGGTCACAAGAAAGCGAGTTGAAGAAAGGAGCTCAGGGGCACTGTAATTCACAAACATGCAGAGTTATAAATGACAGCTATCGTCCAAAAATAGACTGAAGTAAGGCTGCCAAGAGGACTTGAAAGCGGGGCAGAATTGCAGGAAACCGATTTCAGGAGGTAGACTGGAATTGCATTGAAAGCATAGGAAAAGAGGCAGAACGTCCACAATGATGCACTTGGCCAAAAAGGGCGTATGCGTTTTTTCCTGAATATATTCAGGAAAAAACGCATACGCACTTTTTGGCCAACCAAGCAAGCTTGCAAAGGAAATCTGCACTACAATGAAGTCTCACTTCCCCCCGGTCAAAAGGGCCATCTGAAAAAAGTGTAAAATCCAGAAAGGCAGGACAGGCCATGGAGAACTGGGAGCCTTGTTATGCTGATGGGCGGGATGTAAATTGCCAACAACCACTTGGGAGAAGTGTATGGTGTTTCCTGAAACATCTAAAAAACAAAGCAACAGAGCCTAGGGCACTTCTACTTATGGTCCTATAGCTTAGGGAAATTAAATTCAAAAAGACACAGCCACCCCAAAGTTTGGAACGGCTCTGTTTACAAGAACCTCGTTTACAGTACAAGTTCAACATCGCAGAAAGTGAAAAATGGATAAAGAACTTGTGGTACTTACGTACAATGCAGTATCACTCAGCAATGAAATCTATGTCATCAGGCCCGTAGCAGCATAATGAGTGGATTCAGGTACGATGATTCTAACTGAAATAAGTCACACAGAAAAAGAAACATCATAAGATATCACTAATACACGGAATGTAAACTTGGCTACACAGGAACTGAATTACAGAACAGAACAGGGTCTCAAATTTAGAAAACCAACTTATGCTTGCTTAAGGGGAAAGGTGAGTTGGGGTGCTGCATAAAACCAGAGATTGAAATGAGCACAGATAAAGTTCCTTAAGCCAAATATGGAATAGACAAGAGCTACTCCTTGCTCAACGAAATGGACTGAACACCGCATATTAAATGCCTAAGAATGTACCTGACTAGTAAGTATCTTAAAACCTATGGATTGCTATGTCTCCGAAAGAGAATCAAGCATGTGTACAGGGGCATAAACGCAGCAGTGATAGGATTGGAGAGGTTCGGTGAGCAAATGAAGACCCTTTGAAGTCATATTGCATGGTACCCATTCCACGGGTTTCAACTACCCAGGTTTAAGGTATTCTTCCTTCAGCTAAAACATGCATGTGGGACCTAGAGTATGATCAATCATGTGATTGGGAGACGTGT